>NC_062542.1:2689368-2704368 GCF_022655615.1 Tachysurus fulvidraco
TGAATCTCGAGCGATCTCATTCCCCAGAGGTGTACATGATGAGTCCAGAGGTTTAGAGGTCAGACCTCAGGCACAACTAAGCCAGAATGCACCGTTGATTATGTGTCTCTAAATCCCTGTGACCTTCGCAGTGAAATCGACAACACGCCTGTCTGTAATGTCACATTTAAGCTGGCCAATTAAATGCAGAAACGCTTCCGGTCCTGACTTGCATCTTAACAGCGTTAGGAATTGAGACGATACAACAGGACTTGTGGGAGAGGACAAAGAGAGATGGCAAGAGAAGATTTTTCATTGGACACGCTGTCAAGTCTTTTTGTATTCAGTTCTCACCTCAAAGACGTCGAATGCTAGCATATGTGCCACTTAGCGTACTTACCTCAGCTCTTATACGCTATACTCTGGTATAGATGTGCTAGCAGAGCTAACTCTCTCTCTCTCTCTCTCTCTCTCTCTCTCTCACGTTCTCTCTGTCTATCTCATTATTCTCACTCTCTCGCTCTCTGACTGTCTCAATATTCTCTCTCTTTCACGCTCTCTCTCTTGGTCTCTGTCTGTCTCATTACCCCCCCTCACTTACTCTCTGTCTGTCTCATTATTCTCTCGCTTTCTCTCTGTCTGTCTCATTATTCTCTGTATCTCTCTCTCCCTCTCTCTCTCTCTCTCTCTCTCTCTCTGTCTGTCTGTCTCATTATTCTCTCTCTCTCTCTCTCTGTCTGTCTCATTATTCTCTCTCTCTCTCTGTCTGTCTGTCTCATTATTCTTTCTCTCTCTCTGTCTGTCTCTCTCTGTCTCATTATTCTCTCTCTCTCTCTCTCTCACTCTCTCTATCATTATTCTCTCTCCCCCTCTCTCTCTCTCTCTCTCTCTCTCTCTCTGAAGCAATACCATAAAACAGATTTATTTAGATGTTTGTCAAACCCAAAAAAAACCCCACACAAGCCCATCAGTGACGGTTGTGTCGGCTGATTCCGCTTCAAGACACACCCCTCATGTGTTTTTTCTTGCTTTCATTCATTTTTGACCAATCATGAGCGAGTGAATGTACACGAGCGGATTACTTTCACTAAGTGAAAAATTAAAAAGTAAACAGATCTGAGTGAAGAAATGAAAGAAAGGGGCGAAAAGCTAAGTTCTGTCCAACTCCATGTGGAGAGCTGTAACACAGAGTCACATACTGACACATGAAATCCAAAATGGCCGACTTTCTCATTGGAATGTTCTCAATGACTCCAGCTTAGGATCCAAGTCACATGGGAACCTGGCAGTTATCCAGTGTTCATAGGAGAGAAGAGTAGAATTAGTTAAAGGCAAGGACAGCTTGAGAGTCAGGATGATTATGGCCTTGAAACGCTTTAAAAAAAAAAAAAAAGCATGAATGGTGTTGCATATTTTTTCAACGAATGTGGTTGTGTTTAACAGTATTATGTTTACAATTTAAAACAAACCAGGATTTCCTGTGCTATAAGACTTACTGGTAAGTGCAGTTTTATTAAAGGTAATAAAAAAGGTAAAACATTAGATATTACCAAGACAACAAACACAGTTACACGAGACGAAATCTTGACTTGAAACACACGCACCAACAAATAAGAACGTAAACTGAGCTGCTAATTATTGAGGGAACACATGTGATGCATTAAGGCTGATGGGTAATGAAGTTACCTAAAGTGTCAGCAAAAATAATCCACTTAAAGGTGAGGTGTCCGTTTTTTGAAAGCCAATGTTGACATTTGAAATCACCAAAACAAACACGCCCCTTACCCAAACGGGTCCCACCCCTGTATCGATAGCTCCGCCCACACGTACATACGTAACCCAGGTAACTAACGGAAAAAAATGTGTCTATCATAGCTGAAGGGAAGAACAATACGATTGCAGATAAACAAACAAGCAAAAATGACACACAAGCATAATGATGTAAAGGACAAAGGCATATATTAGTTCTGTGTAACAAAGCAAAACCAACGTTACTCACCTATCGAGAAAGAAAAAAGCGCCTCGGCGTCTTAAGTAAAGTCGGCCACATATTCACAGGTTGGAGTTTCCCGAGTCAATAACTCCTGAGCTAAACGCTGTTACTACACAAAACGCGGTTGTAGCTGCCTCTCTACATCACTACGATAGAAAAGAGGTGTTATTTGTGTAGTAACAGCGTTTAGCTCAGGAGTTATTGACTCGGGAAACTCCAACCTGTGAATATGTGGCCAACTTCCTGCTCCTTCAGTTCTCTCCAGCGCTGGAAAGCTGATCCTATATTAACACGTCCTACTTCTTGTCCTTATCGTAAGTCTTTCTTCTCTTTCTTTCTTTGTTTTTATCCTCCGTGTCGATGTTAAAACGGCTTTCTGCTAATGTCACACATGCGCACTGAACACTCTCTCCGCCGCATTTTGACAAGCCCCGCCCCTTTCTGCTCATTGGCTACACGTTTGTTTTGATTTTTGTTTATTATTTGGGCTGACTCAGTTTTCTGAAGCATTTCTGAAAAAAATCGGAGACCCTGCCTTTAATTACTTCCATTATTTTGTTAGTTGTGTTTTATTTCATGATGTGTTATGGATGCACCAGTGAAGTGGGCCAATGGTGCATTTACAGCCAATGGTGCATTTACAGCCAATGGTGAAGTTAAACGTCAAAGTGAATTTACTTTAAGGTATTTGTGAACAAGAAATAAGTAAAGATTTGTTATCATCCATTTTACGTCCAAGAGAGAGACAGAGACAGAGTTTATGGTAAAATAGCTGAGATATATAAGCTAAGTGGCACATACAGTACAGTATGCTAGCGGTTCATTCTTTTAGGCACACTGTGATTTAACGGTATGTCCCTGAAAAGGCTTCTCTTGCCCTCTCTTTCTCCACTTTGTTCTGTTGACTTCTGTGAAGTCAGAAATCAGGCTTAGATTTGAGGTGAATTAATCCATTATGCTGTCACACACAATCATTTCTTGCATAAAAGTGTGATGTGACATACGGCTAAGTACGGTGACCCATACTCAGAATTCATTCTCTGCATTTAACCCATCCAAAGTGCACACACACACAGCAGTGAACACACACACCGTGAACACACACAACCGGAGTAGTGGGCAGCCATTTATGCCACGGTGCCCGGGGAGCAGTTGGGGGGGGTCTGTGCCTTCCTCAAGGGCACCTCAGTCGTGGTATTGCCGGCCCGAGACTCAAACCCACAACCTTAGGGTTATGAGTCAAACTCTAACCATTAGACTTCCCAAATGGGTCGGATTGAAAACGAAGGAAAATCCTGCCATCACTGTTGGCCTGTGAGCCAGAGCTTGTAATAGCGCTGGATTTTTATGGATTAGTGGATGAAAAGCTAGAAAGAGAAGAGACGTGACCAAAACTTTTTCTACTACTACTGGGTATTCTCAGTATTTATTAACCCATCCTTGATCCTTCCATTAATTATCCTGACCGGTTGTCATTGTTCTTACAGGAATGCCTTTACCGCTCAACTGTGAAGGTTTTGTGACCCGAAGATCCATTCAATCAGTGACGCTTCAGATGGTCACGGACATCTGATTCATGTTAAGGGTCGAAGAAAAGAACCTTCTTGGGAAAAGCACGAGTGGAAGCACCGCTTCCTGGTCCGACCTACCTGGGCTCTGAAGGGAAACAGGAAGTGCAACACTGTCACCTTCTGAGAACGGAGAGAATAACAAACATGGTCAGATGATGAGAATGAAAATCTGCAGCAGAAGAAGGTACTGAGGCATTTTTTTATTCTTATAGAGAGCTGAATGAGAACAACAATAAGATACTGCATTTACATCTGCCTGCATGCTCACAGAGAGAGTGAGAGTGAGAGTGAGAGAGAGAGAGAGAAATTATGATGGTATGTGCTTCCTGGAAGTGATGATCTGTTGTCGAGGCGAGATGACTGGCTCAGCAGAAAGCAGTCAGTGAGACTGATGTTAAGAGTGATAGACCTCTGAAGACTGCTGGCACAAACTGCATCCTGCCAGTGCTCAACTTATGTCTTCAGAAATAGTCCTGAATCATTGGACTGAAAATGGACCACAGAGGCAGAGAAACCATCTCTTTTTCTTCTTCTTCTCTCCGACACACACTCAGGTTTTTCTTCCAAGAATCATTTAATTTGTGAATCATTTAACTAGCCCAAATGTTATACGCAAACTTTAAAGGGGAAGTTTGTCATTTTTACAGCTCTCCTGACCCTCTTTGACAAGTTCCTATTATCACTTATGTAATAGCAGCAATGAACAGTCATGCCTTCTCTACACTCTTAAAAGGACGGTAAAAGGTAAAATGGTTCCATCACATGCTTCATCACTCATAAGAATAAAGGTTCCAGGAAGAACCAAAAAGGGGTTTTCACAGTGATGCCATAGAAGAACATCTTTGGTTTCCAAAAAAACCTTTTATTAAATAGTTCTTGAAAGAATCCCCAGGTCCACCAAGCTGCCACTGCTGGGCCCCTGAGCAAGGCCCTTAACCCTCAGTTGCTCAGTTGTAAGTCACTCTGGATAAGGGTGTCTGCTAAATGCCGTAAATGTAAATGTAAATCCATTTTGTTCCTTAGTGCCGTAAAGAACATCTTTATAACCCAAAGATCCTTTTTCCACTAACCACTTTTTCCAGAACCTTTTGTGCGTGCGATGGTAATGTTCCAAGAATGTTAAAGGTTCTACACACAGACCAAGAACCATTTAAGAACCTTTATTTTTAAGAGTATAGACTTATTCCTCTCCGAAGGTTCTACATGGAACCAAATTTTTGGGAAAAGTTAAAAAATAGGCAACACCACAAGGAACCATTTATTTATTTATTTATTCATTGTGCAGAACTTGGCATGGTACTGAGTAGAGGTCTTCTCGAGAAATGTACCCGACCTGAAGTGACCCGAATCACTTTTTACCCGAACCCGACGTGCGTAATTTTTTTTAACCCTACTGGACCCGAATGTTGCATAACTCTACACTAATGTAACCGCTACAGCGTGGATTAAAAATTGATTGACAGGTCTGTTTCAATGAAAATTAGCTTACCGCCAGCCACACGTCGCCAGCCACATGTCGCAAGCGGTCTTGGCAAAAAGAGTAGAGGTTGGAAAAGGACTCGAGTCGATGCACACACACGAGATACAGTAGTTCGGGTCTTCTCGGGTCCGTTCGGTAAAAACACATTCATTTTAAATTACCCGAGACCCGATGCCGCTATTATTTTACCCGACTCGTTTCCGAGGAACACGTGAAACTTTTAGACCCGAACCAGCTCGGGTCTCGGTTCGGACCTCGGGTTTTCGGATCTAAGTGGACCCGTGAAGACCTCTAGTACTGAGAAACCACAAAACAAACTGTTTTGAAGAACCTCCAGTGATCTGTCTGTTACAAAGTGCTCACTCTGGAGACTCGTTTCAAGAGGGTTAAATTTAGAAATAAAAGTTTTCCTGGTGCCGTAAAACGTGAGTAAACTCAACCTTCGTTTCAACACAGTCGTCATGACGATGGATAATTTTAAGTTTAATTTTTGAAACCTTAATAAAATGACATGACAATTGGAGTTAAAGAGAAGAAACCAGTTCAGATAACATAACGAGTCATCATGTTTTCCAATGTAGGTTTGAAGTAGCTGTTACTATGGAAACCATAACACGTTAGAAAGAATCAATAGAAATTTACTAATAGAAATTTTGTAAAAAAAAAAAAAAAAAAAAAAAAAAAAACACCACCTTTTCACCAACCAGAAATTTAGAAAACCAGACTTTTACAGTGATTTTCAAACGCAACAACTTGTAAAGTTTGCTCTTTGTTTAATCAGGCGAGTTATACCCTTAGCGCACAAACAAGCGCCATCCGTGTCTTCGACTAAAAGCACGGTTAAGTGAACATACACGTCCCTCGTTTCTTGTTTCCAGCTTGGCCTTTCAGTTCTCTCCACAACTTCCAGAATGCTGCTTGTTAGCAGATTTCGTCAGTGCACACTCAGACAAGCTTTAACAAGCAATCAGAAGCAACAAGGTTGTTTTCCTGCCCTGGGAGAGCTGGGAACTGACCTCCGCCTGCACTCCAGCCACCACCCTGACAGAAGGTCGGGACAAAATCGCGGAGTAACTGGACGGGATCGGGGCTTCCTAATAACCTTTAGCACCGTGGCTAAACCCGTTACTGTTGCCTTTATGCGGGGGAAGCTGAGTGATAATGAAGTGACAAGCACTACTCTGTTCATCTAGTTCGCACCTGGAATAATGTTTATTCTGATGAAAATTACTCTTTCCTTTTTTCTTTTTTCTTTTTTTTCCACTTTCAGACTTTCTTGTTTAAATAAAAAGGTTAACCCGGCAATTATCTCTGACATTTAATAAAGATTTAATAAGATGATTTGATGTGTAATCTTCATTATAAGGATAGCGGGAAGCAAAGATATTTTTGCCCTTAGCCGTCGTCCCTCTGTGTGCTGGGAAAGGGGAAAAACACTTCTTGGCCACCGGTCCCTCGCCTGGCTGGCTCGCCTCCTGGTAGCTTTGTGCCAACGCTACACACAAATCAGTCACACTCAGATTGAGAGTGTATTAAATTATACCAAATTATAGTGCAGTGCTTTTGGATTCTCAGTTCTGATTGGGCAGAAAGTGTTGATTAATTTTCTGTAACTCACAGAAAATCACAGGTTTATATTAACGCGCTTGCTTCAATTCGTTGGTACTTGTATGATGGAGGCTACATAGAATCTAGTAACGAAAAGGTTTTTTAAAAGGTGTTAGCATCAGATGCAAGTGCAGACTTTTTTTCGCACGGTGTAAAAGTAACAACAAATGGTGAAGCCATCAAGCAGAACAAGACATAGGACAAGAGCTTGGATGTTTCTGCACCCAATACCTCAAGAGTTTATTCTATTTTTTAGAATATTATTCTAATATTCTATTAGAATACTATTATTATTATTGTTATTGTTAATAATAATAATAATAATAATAACAATAATAACAATAATGTTATTATTGTTATTATTGTTATTATTATTACTATTATTATTATTATTATTCATTCATTTTCTACCGCTTGTCTGAACTACCTCGGGAGCCTGTGCCTATCTCAGGTGTCATCGGGCATCGAGGCAGGATACACCCTGGACGGAGTGCCAACCCATCACAGAGCACACATACACTCTCATTCACTCACACACACACTACTGACAGTTTTCCAGAGATGCCAATCAACCTACCATGCATGTCTTTGGACCGGGGGAGGAAATCGGAGTACCCGGAGGAAACCCCCGAGGCACAAACCCCCAACCCTGGAGGTGTGAGGCGAACATGCTAACCACTAAGCCACCATAAAAAATTTTTCTATTTTATGTGTGTAGAATATATATAAATTTTATTTTTGAAATTTTATTTCCTATTTTTTTCTCCTCGTTACGACACGGCAAGTCGAAAAATTTCACTACATGTACTGTTTACGGTTGTGTACAGTATGTGACACCTAAAATTTGAATTTGATTACACACATCCTCTGAGCGGCGATATGGAAGGCAAAGCGACAAACAAAACGTAACAGAAGCATGACATGAAGTACATAGAAACCAGAAGTGGTGCAAATCAAGGTGAAATGAGAAATAAGACTGTGGTTAGTGACAAGGAACCGTGACATGGATGGATAATGAAGTCCCAGCAATGCTGATTCGACATAAGCGCAACCGCCGTAGGGAGATTCTTCAGGACAGGGGATTTGTGTTGTTTCTTTAACAGCTGCATTTTATATCATTTAACTCCTATAGACAGAAAGGAATGATCAAGGCTGGGAATGACTGTTATACATAGAACAGCTGTTACTGTATACGTCTTGCCACAACACTATATACAAAAATAAATGGCTAAAATCCCAGTTATGACGTCATTTTTTAATAAATTCCAATTGCACTCATTAGGCAAATTGCTGTGGCGTACAGTCACGGGAGATCGTATAATTATCGATTTAATGAACAGGAGACTGCATATAGTTTCTGTATATTCTGAAGCCCCAGAGAGACACACACACACATTAGGTTGATGGAAACATAATCAGCCATGTTGTGCTATTATCCCGGCTGTAGGGGAGCTGCCCTCGGACAATTACTGCTCAGGCTCCTGATCAAACAGCTATCAGCTTTTCATATGTAAGTGCGCAGCTCTTTTTGGGCTTAGCTTTACCGCGCATTGTCATGCTATGCTCTCTCTCACTCATTTTCTACCGCTTATCCGAACTACCTTGGGTCACGGGGAGCTTGTGCCTATCTCAGGCGTCATCGGGCATCGAGGCAGGACGGAGCCTGGACGGAGTGAAAACCCATCACAGTGCGCACACACACACTACAGACAATTTTCCAGAGATGCCAATCAACCTACCATGCATGTCTTTGGACCCCCCCCCCCCCCCCATGCTATGCTTTATGAAGAAAATATCATAAAGGCTGATGATATCAGCTAGCATGAAGACCTATACTTCGCTTCAGCTTTCTGATGACGTAGAGGTTTTAGGACCCTTTCCAGATTAGAGGATGACTTATAGTTCAGTGCAGTTCTGCGATGTCAGAGTGACAAAGTGATGATACGACAACTAGCATTTAAACCGAATTCACACCAAGGTCAGAGAGGATATACAAAACTCTGTCATTGTTGTGTCATGACCTTATCACCGATTTTTTTTTTTTTTGAAGATGTCATTATGACGACGTCAATCATTTTACAATCTGTCTACATTGTGTGACAAGATTCTTTGGTCAATTGTACCGTGTGTGAAGTCATACTTCTTTTCAGCTTTTTTTTTCAACCATTCCCATTTACTGTCCGAAGGACTGAAACGGAGGAAATGGAAGAAAATCTTGTGACCATGGTTTCATCGTACTCTGTCATATACAGCATGACGTCTTTTTGTGTGTATAGTGATCTTACAGAAAAAAAATAATAAACCTTGGAAGGACGTATGAGAGATTGTTGGTGCCCCCGGTGAGAGCATCTAGCTTAAGCAGTTAACTTGATAATATTCATCCATAGTTAATTACATTTATCTCATTAATACAGCTGAGCAAGTAAGGGTTGAGGTCTTGCTCTAAGGTCCAGCATTGGTAGCTTGGTGGTCTTGGGATTACAACCTTATCACCTTCTGATTAGGAGTCCACATACAACCAATCAGTTATTCAACGCTTTAACCACCAAGCTACTCACTCACTCACTCATTCATTCATTTTCTACCGCTTATCCGAACTTCTCAGGCGTCATCAGGCATCAAGGCAGGATACACCCTGGACGGAGTGACCACCCATCACAGGGCGCGCACACACACACACACTCATTCACTCACACACACACACACAGTTTTCCAGAGATGCCAATCAACCTACCATGCATGTCTTTGGACCGGGGGAGGAAACCGGAGTCCCCGGAGGAAACCCCTGAGGCACAGGGAGAACATGCAACTCCACACACACAAGGCGCAGGCGGGAATCGAACCCCCGACCCTGGAGGTGTGAGGCGAACATGCTAACCACTACGCCACCGTGCCCCCTCCCCAAGCTACTATTATCCACAAACAAAGATAGTTGAAACAGGGCCTTGTGCCTCACATGTGGGGATCATATTGGATAAGGTGTTGGACTACTGACTGGAAGTTTGTGATTTCAAACCCCAGGACCACCAAGCTATCACTCCTGGGACCCTGAGCAAGATTATGAAATCTTCACATCATTGCTCTTCTCTTCAGTCAGAACAATTATTCGAACAAATCTATGACCAGTTTCCCCAAAAATGCCCCGGACCACGATACTAATAGGACAGAAGCAGAACAGCACAATCCCCAGGATCAAGACTTTCTCAAAAGCCTGATGTTTTCTCTCTGCGATGCTGAAATTGGACTTTAAGGTCAGTGAGAGTGAGGAAAAAAAAGCGGAGAAAAAATGTTCTGTTGGCTAATTTGTTTATGATGGTTCCTTAAATGAAATGGATGGTGCACTGCCTTAGACATGGAGGCCAGAACTGAGATCACAGGGTCTGACCAGAGTGTGCATCTGTTACCAATCTATAAGCAAATTATCTTCAATCAGCTCTTGGGAAATGTACCAAGAAGAGAAAATGGAAATAAAAAAAAGAAGGCAATTTCCCATTGATTAGAAATGACATGTCATTTGCATCCCGAGCCATTTTTTATGCTTAGGATCAAACCAATTAAGCTGTGTTCAGTTTGTCTTTTAGGGTTTATTGAGGCCAGGACCAGGGTTTATTTATTTCAGGCCAATTCATTTAACTCTTTTGGGGTTTGCTTTGCTGTTTGTCTGGTCGACTTTAAAACACACTTATGCCCTGAGACTCTGTCTTATCATCTGTTTCGCTCTATTAGAATGTCAGCGGCACATAGAAAACAATGTTTGTTCTCATTTTGAAAAGAACTGACTCTCGGTGCAGTACAGCATTCTGTATCTTCCATATTCCCCGATGGTTCCACCGATTCAACCACGGTGCTTCCTCCGATGAACCGGCAGCAACTGCATAGTTTCGATAAAGACAGGCGTCGCTTCTATAGCACCGGCGTTCACAACCATTTCAGTGTGTTTTAAGATGTAGAGCATCTCAGATCTCACACCAATCACAGATCGCAGTAAATCCAGCTTTGTCATGCTGCTAGAATCACAAGTTAGAAGGAACTATGCAGCTTGGGTTTCCATACCAGGTTCCTCGCAAGTTGTTACGGGCAACACAAAGGTTTTGTTATGAATGTGATATTAATAGTAAGGTCAAATTCCTGTGAAGGGTGGGTTGGTTTTATAGGCTTCCTTCAGTAAGTGGACAAGATTCATCAGACCGCCATTAGGAGCAGATGGGATCTAAGTTTCTTCAGCGGTGCACAAGATTAGTTAGAATATCTTTAGGAGAAGATGAGATTGGTTAGACTTCCTCCATCAGTGGAGAAGATTGGACAGATATCCTTCAGAAGTTAACATGATTGGTCAATGTTCCTAGAGGCGCAAGAGTGATTGGACAAAAAAAAGCGAAGACCTAATCGATCAGTTTGCTTCAAGAGTGGATAAGAATTTTGTAGGTTTTGGGTTTGAAAGTGACGTGACATACGGCTAAGTTTGGTGACCCGTACGCAGAATTTGTTCTCTGCATTCAACCCTTCAAAAGTGCACACACACACACAGCAGTGAACACACACACACAGTGAACACACACTCACCCGGAGCAGTGGGCAGCCATTTATGCTGTTGTGCCCAGGGAGCAGTTGGGGGGGGGGGGGGGTAGGTGCCTTGCTCAAGGGCACCTCAGTCGTGGTCGTCCCGAGACTCGAACCCACAACCTCAGGGTTAGGAGTCAGACTCTCTAACCAATAGGCCACGACTGATCGGCCAGTATTCCTTTAGACTTGAAAAAGATCGGTTGGCATTCAGTTCTAGGGATTATTAATGTGCAGAGGGAATGTGCCAGAATTCCTTTGGGTCTGGGTGGAATGTGTCAGCATTGTTTCAGGAATGAGAGAGAATTCCTACAAGAACAGGAAGCAGGAAGGATTCGTTTAAAGTCCTTCAGGAGCAACGTGGTGTGGGAAGAATTCCTTGAGCAGGTGGGATAAAGTCAAAAGTCCTGTAGGACTGGGATGGAGTTATTTAGGATCACTTCAGGAGTGGTCAGGATTGGTTAGTTTTCCTTTGGCAGTGGCTTGGATTAGTCAGAATTCCTTGAGGAGCTGGGAAAATCAGTCAGAATTCTTTCGGAGGGAGGCAGGGGTTATAATAATTTCTTTGGGAAGGGGATGGAATTGGTCAGAATGCTATAAGTTCTTTGACATTATCTTGTTTTTTTTTGTCCGTTCAGAATATTTAACACACCTGTAGTTGATAAAGATATCAAGAATTTAGAGCATTTTTAAATATGACTTTTCAGCAACTTCTGATGGAAACATTAGTCTTAAAAAAGGAGGATTGGGAAGTGAAGTCTGTTCACATCCTCTTGTTAGCTGTGAGCTGTGTGATGGCAACAGAAAGCTTAAACACACAGCATGTGTTCCATCAGTTTGGCTTTGGCTCAGCTCCCTGCAAACACGACCACCTGCAAGGCAAATATGAAGAAATACAAGTTGCTCAGGAAAAATATAACACATCGAATCACTCGTGTTGGCAAATGTTCTCAGCAAACGCTACACGCCGCTTGCCATTTTGACGTCCGCAGCTCGCTAGCAATCGTCTGGGCAAAAAATAACTGTGGCCTAAATATCCTCGTGGCCATGTTTCGAGCCTGTCTTAGCAACGGAGTGATGCAATGTAAAGAAACTACGCCACTCAAAAAGAGAACAGATGAATTATTTATTAATCATGTTCTCCGATAATTCCCATACAGCCTCCTGTACTGTCGGAGCTGTCAGGAGGAAAAACAAGAAATTCAAATGAGGATGTTATGTGCTTGCAATCTCTAAACATTTTTCTGGGGTTCATGACTCAGCAACTAGCTCAAAAATGAGATGTATAATTAGATTTTGAAGACGGTTGAAAAACACACTCGTTACAAGCACCGTCTCATAGCCGCACACTTTATACTTGGCTTTATAGCGAAAGTTTAACGATACTTACAAGGAAGTGAGTTTATGATAATCAGAGACGGTGCAAAACACACTGTGCATTTTAATTTCTCAAAACATTTCAAATTCTGAGCTGAGAAAAAAAAAATCAGATGATTTAGATCAGTATTTACAAGAGGAAAGTTTCAAGGTCAAGGTACGCAATCGTTTCTTTTGAGTGGCTCGTTCAAGTGGCTAAAATAAAATTTTTAAATTACTTGAGACTTGATTTACAGACTAAAGACGATACCAACAGCAGAAAGACTTTTATTTAAAGCTGTGTCCCAAATCATTTCTCTCACACTATATGCAAGTTTTCCATTGGATGGTAAATGATAACACTCTCACTCTCTCTCACTCATTTTCTACCGCTTATCCGAACTGCCTCGGGTCACGGGGAGCCTGTGCCTATCTCAGGCGTCATCGGGCATCGAGGCAGGATACACCCTGGACGGAGTGCCACCCCATCGCAGGGCACACACACACTCTCATTCACTCACACACTCACACACTACGGACAATTTTCCAGAGATGCCAATCAACCTACCATGCACGTCTTTGGACCGGGGGAGGAAACCGGAGTACCCGGAGGAAACCCCCGAGGCACGGGGAGAACATGCAAACTCCACACAAACAAGGCGGAAGCTGGAATCGAACCCCTGAACCCGGAGGTGTGAGGCGAACATGCTAACCATTAAGCCCCCCTAAATGATATCAAATGCATATTACGCGTCATTGCTAGCTTTAGTTATCCAAATATGGTGAATTTAAAATGTTGAAAAATATGGGATAATATTTATATCCGTTAGACGTCCCGTACACCGTGTCGTCAGCCATCTCGAAATTTTGCAAACGTAAACGCTTGTTGGCCCCGCCCATCTTTTGCAACGTAAGCAAAGCTGTGAGTATCGAGTGAAGTGTCCAACATTCCACACTCGTTAGATCAGGATGAATAAATTCATGATCCAGATTCTTGGAACTTTCAGTGTAAACACGACTCACGACTTCAAAATAGTGAAATAGCATTTAATAAATACAGACAGATATTTTAGCTGTAGTAAACAGTAATAAAGGCATTTGGGATAAAAGGAGTTAAACAGTTCAAAATGTGTTTCATTTGCTCATTATAGCTGCAATGTTGCTCCTCTAGCTAACATCAAAGTTTGTCAGTTTAACAATGTTCTTGGTTTGTTGATCATTTCTGTAAAGGTACTCATTAAAAATGATATTGTGATGCATCCCTGGAAAGCTATCTTGGCTGAAAATGAGAACGAAGTGTAAATCCCTTGGTAAAGCAGGCATTTCACGGGATGCCAAACGAGTTTGTTTACATGTGAATTGTGAAGCTTCACACTAATGAAATTAGCTTTAATAACATGGCTCTCCGGTTAGCTGGCAAGGACAAAGCGTTGATGTATTTGAGGAGGAACAGCACAGAGCTGAAAATGTCGGACCGCACACTCAGGAGTTGGTCCACCGCGTGTCGGGATTTCGTTCAAGGAAAACCATTTTCTCTTATTTTTCACTAGCGCAGCTGTGGCATCAGCTTCGAGTCTCCGCCGACGAGAGTCAACATGTTGGGACGCAGCCCGAGATAAAAATGTTGAATTATCCCACTATATCGTAATGCAGCATGAAGGTATAATGTTAAAATAAGTGTCATGTTTTAACAGTCACACTATATACGATACGTAAACATGAGGACGGGATGAAAAAGATTCAAACATGCTGTATAAACAAAAGTTACCTTGTACTGCCCTCACTATGTGTATAGACAGACATAGCTATGCAGCAAGCTTAACACTCCTCCAAAAAGGACTTGAAGACAGAACTAATCCAAGTACAATTTAATGGAATCGGTGTAAAACTGAAAAATACAACAGTGAAAGCATAGATGAACAGCACATCATACACAGCAGCAGTGTAAACACTGCACACAGTTCACATATCAGATATGCATATGCAAATATTCACACAAGCTTTAAAATAAATGTGCTGAAAGTTTGTTAACAATAAATGCCCAGATTACTTGAATCTAACAAGCAGAGGCATACTTAAGTCTCATATACACACATGTCCTTTCATATAACATCTCCAAATACAACATCATGATTTAACAATATATCAAAAAACATTCATTTAGAAAACACTTACAGACAATGCTTTTTCCAAGGATAAATGAAGTGTGAATGGAGATTTGTGTCATAGGTGTGCACTCTCAAACAGCTACCAACAAAATGGCTGAACAACATGTGCTCTGCTTAAATATACGCGGATCACCAATAGGGGTCACTATATTACAAAACCCGAAGGCTGAAAACGGCACATACCTCAGTTGCCTATGTGCAAAGTTCCTCGTATTCAGAATCGGTTTACTCGACCTCTGAAATGGATTTTCATTTTCATGGATTCTGGTTATTTTTTTAGCAGAA
>NC_062542.1:2706868-2761868 GCF_022655615.1 Tachysurus fulvidraco
ATTAAGACTTAATTCTGATTGATCAGGAAGTCTTGAAACAGCTGCTCTGTTAATAAAACATTATGTCAGAAATATGAATTCGAACCTTCTTTCGTGTCGGCGGATCGATCGAGCTCAAATCCGTCGTCACGTAGAATTTTAATGTTTAAATAAAATACAAAACAACAAAAAGCTGTAAAGCCAAGAAACATGAAACGAAACAGAAATACAAGGCAAAAAAGGTACATATTGGCAACATACAACAACAAAGATATGATTAGATGGACGTGATTTGGTCATGTGACATGCTGGGGCTGAAGGAAAATGTAGATCAGCACCACTTTTAGATTAGATTAGATTAGATTGGGAGCCAAAGGTAGATTTACACCATTTGGCAAACACTTTTATCCAGAAAGACTTACATTTTATCCATCTGAGAATGTTGAGGGTTGGTAACTTAGTGGTGCTGGGGTTCAAGCTCACAACCTTCTGATCAGTAGTCCAACAGCTTCTCCACTAAGCCACCACAGGAGTCTTCAGTGTATTTTTCTAAGACGTTTCCAATGACCATGACCGCAGTGCTGTAAACACCAAAGATCCTCCTGCGTCCATGTTGATGATTGAACGTTTTTGTCATGTTAATATGTAGCTCATATGAAAGTTAGACATTCGGGACTTTGTAGTGTTTTTTTTGTAGTAAGTTTTTCCCAACAAATGTTGAGATCAAACCCATTTCTGCTCTCTGAGAAGCTCAGAGTGTTTGTTCATCTAAAAAGCAGCTCATATTTCTCTTCAACATTCAGTAAAATTCAGTGTAAGATCATCAACAGAGGGAAAAACGCACGTCTAAAACACACCAAAAGAACGACAGAGTCCTGACTCACTTTAGCTCAGACTCACAGGAATAAAATCATCGATTGTTTAAACTGATTGAAAACGTCTTATGAGTCTGTTTCCGTTCTGCTGACAGAACAGAAAGCCTGAGTCGCGGTTTAAAAAAAAAATAAAAATTGAGGTGTTCAAAGTTTGTTGGTATTCTAAGAATTTTCAATAAACACTACGTTTTATTTGAATTTGAGATGGATATTTTAGTCTCGAGAACAATTTTTAAACGCTCATACAAAAGGCACATAAATCAGTTTCTTTAACGAGGATAGTATTTTTAATCATAATTTAATTCATCAAAATGAAAAAAAAATAAATCAATAAACACGCTATCATCTGTCGTATTCCCTGATGATTTCATTTTCTGAGTTTATGAGTCGCATCTCTTTCCGCTACAAGCCTTTCATCACGCATTCACTGCCCGAGCAGATTGAAAGTCGAGCTGTCAACAATAGTTAAATCTCCGTCTGCTAAAGTCTCCGCAAAATTTATTCGCTCTTATTCCGTGTCGGTATCCGAGCTGCGGTCGCTGTGGCAAATAATTAAAATCTGCCTTCCAGTCCCGAGGTCTCCTCTGTTTCAATTCCGCAGGCCGTGGAGAAGATGGCATTAGGATTAGAGCATCCTATCTTCTCCTCCTCGCATTTTCTCCACCACTGCTTATGAAGCTGTCGATGCATCGTGCGCCGCGATGCCTCGAATAATGCGGGCGTTTGATAGAACCCAAAGGATGTGTTGTGGAAAAGCAGAAAAAAAAGTCTTATCTCTAAGACCAAGTGAAATAATTCCTCTTGGGTTGGCAAACATCAGAGAGAGAAAAAAAACAAATACCGAATACATACCGAATGTCGAAGACAATAAATTTTTTTGCAATGTTTTTTTGTTTTGTTTTGTTTTTTCGACGAAACGGAATAAATTTCCGATGGCGAGTGAAGCAGAAAGAAACAAAAGTTTTAGAAAAAATAAAAATATATATATAATATTAATCTAGAATTTTTTATTCTGTCAATTCTTTTACTTTTATTATTCGTTATTTCCTTTATCATTAATTATGTTTACCGTCAGCTCTATGTTTATGCTCTGTAAAAGCTGCTTTGAGACAATGTCTATTGTAAAAGCGCTATACAAATAAACTTGAATCGAATCGAATTGAAATAAAAAAAAAATAAATAAAAAAAAACAACCTGAAGAAAAACTCAGAGCGAGAGAGGAAAAGGTTCTTGAGGTTTGTGAGCGTTGCTTCCTGAACTGATGATGTTTATGGAAAAATCTGATCATAAATTCAAGTGAAATAATAAGAGCTTTCTGAAAACCTTGATTGGACGTTCATGAGGTTGTCTGGCAATCAAGTTTTAAACTCTGTATCCGAAGTCATTTTTAGAATTACTTTTTTGGCACCGAGGAGCAGAGTTGCTTTCTGGATGATGAGATGATGATGAGAACAAACAAACAAATAGAAAATGAATGCATTAGCATCATAAATATCCAAACTTTCACTGAATCCTAGAATACAGTATGTTCCAATTTAAATCAGCAATTTGAAATAAACAGATTATCCTGAAACTTTTGTAAATTAGTAAAATATTTATACAAATATTATAAAAATTATAAAAAAAATATTAATTAGTATGATAGATCAATTGATTATTAATGAATACATTATTATTATTATTATTATTATTATTATTATTATTATTATTATTATTATTATTATTGTTATTATTATTATTATTATTGTTGCTGCACAAAAAAAATGTGCAAAAAATGACCACAAAAAAAAATCTTTTTTCCTGCACAAGATTCATACTTTTTTTCTTCTCTGCTTTCATGTAGGCGGCGTTTCTTTTCACAGCCTCTGCGCTTGTATGCCGCTGCTTCCAATCTCACCTGCTTGCTACCAGCCAGTGCTACGTTACGATCCACCTGAGCTTAACGTTTGAAGGTTATGAGCTGATCCTGTCATTAATTAAACCTGCCACAGCTAATTAGCTACAGTGTTTCATAAGCATGCTGCTAATGCGATAACGGCTAAATCCTTGGTTGTGTACGAGTGTGAGGGAAGCTAGGACGCTAACACCTTTAGAATAAGAGAACAAAAATGTCCTGCATGCTGAAAATCACACACACACACACACACACACACACACACACACACACACACACACACACACACACACACACACACCAATCTATAAAGGAGTAAACATTGGACTTGATGGATCGGTGGTTCAGTGTGTTCTTGCCCTTTTCAGAGAGCACCACAAGACTACAGATGGTGGAACAGAGGAATGAACAAGTACGATGTACATGCACAGTGACGGAGGTACAAATAAGCTAGGTTTTACTTAAGGGTTCGCACATTTACATAACACACAGGACATAAACATGCAGAAAAGGTTCCAGTTTGTTGTTTTGGCAGTGAGAGAGACATTCGGAGCTTAAGAACATTTCTATTACAATGGGGGACGACGCTGGATGCAGAGTAATGGTGTAAAAACAATCAATTCTAATAACTTTCTCTGGTTATTTCAGCGCTGCGTCCGGTCCAGAGTCTGATCCGATTCTGATCTTCTTTCCAGCCAAATTTTGCTGAATTTGAGGGAAGATATTTTAGATGCGCAATAATAAAATAATTGCTCTGATGATTGTTTAAATTTGATTCAGATTTTGGAAATTCGGTATCATTTCTTTTCAAATTGGAAGACGATTAAGGGTTAATTATTAATCCTGGGTACAGTATGAAAGTGAAAGGTGAAATATCCCAGGTGAAGGTGGTGAAGATGAAATCTTTGACATCTTGATGAATTTACACTTGCTGTTTTCTCGGTTTCTCAATGACGTGGTGATGAGCTTCGGGTTTTTATCTTAATTCATTTAATGCCCCTTTTCCACCGGAAAGAACCGGGTGCTGGTTCAGAGCTAGCGCTGGTGCTGGTTCAAAGTTGGTTCCAATGGCGAACCTTCTAAGAACCGGTTTGCCTTTCCACCGGCTAGAGAGCCATCACAGCGCCGAGTGTGACGTCACTGTATACGTGTCACGTGTCCCAGCAATGTTAGCGCAGCAGCGGCAAACACAAACACAACAACAATGGCGGATGTTACTTTACTGTTAATGCTCATGGCTTTGCGAACCTACATCGGCATCCAAACGCGGCGAATAAAACGTGTACGTGCGGCTCCGTGTAATCTGTATACGGAGGTTGTAATCGATAAAGTACATAACGTTATTTTATCGTTAACACAGAAAAAAATTTAGCCTTAGCATGTAGCCACCTACTATCATGTGTGCTGATAATGTATCATATCTCGGTAAAGTAAAAGTGTATTAAACATTAGTATACTTAAGGTACATTATCAAATGCACTAACAGTAGCCCCGCCCCCAGCTCCTGACGCAAGCGGTTCTTAAGTCTACTCTAGCAACGTTTTGGTGCTACTTAAGAACCACTTTTGAAACAGAAAGAACTGGTTCTAAATTAGGCTCTGGCTCCGAACCAGCACTCGAACTGCCTCGGTGGAAAAGGGGCACAGAGAGAGAGAGAAAATGAGAGTCTGGTAAAGGAACAAATGGATCTATATATTGTAGTGTGATGTGACGTGAAGACAGGAAGTAGTTCTTTCACAGAAGACTTGTTGCTATAACAAGTTCAGTTTGGGTCTGTTCAGTGGTCTGGGTTGTTGATAAGAAGGTCAGGGTTCAAGCCACAGTACCACCAAGCTGCCACACTGTTGGGCAATTGAGCAAGGCCCTTAACCCTTCCAGCTCTAGGGGGTGCTGTACCATAGATGCCAATGCACTTTGACCCCAAACTCCTCAGTTGGGAAGAAAAGAATTCCACTGTGCTGTAATATACATTTCCCGATAGTAAAGGCTTCTATACCCCGATTTCAATAAGAAATGAAAATGAACCACAGAAGTTTCCAATACATCATTAATACAGGGACAGTATTTTGGGTATCCGTAAATATTTTTGTCCGGCCGACACCAGCTTAGGTGCCGAACAATCCGGCGTATTGTGAACTGCACAAATGTGAAATAAATGCTCACATGCCTTACGCGAAACCTATCCCAAGGATGTGATTAGCGACAGCCGTTATCGCAATCTCTCCAGTATAATGACGGTGTTATTAAATATACAATAAAAGACCCTGACACATTGACACATTGACACATTGACGTGGCTTCAGTAACACCAGCATGTGAAAAGTTCAAGAGCTATTAGTGGGAAGCCGGTCTGACAGCTAAGAGCATGATTAGCCATCTGATAGCTAAATGTAGCTCTCTAGCTCAAGTGGAAAAGAAAAGTACAGTACAGACAGAAATGACAGACTTCTTACATGTTGGATTTAATTCTGGATCACACGCTGTTTCCATCTTACAGATCCCTCCATCCGATGCACTGCGAGCTGTACCATGAGTGTGTTTAGGTTGGAGAAACGTGGAGGTGGACCTTCGCTTAATTAACTACGAGTCATTCCAGAAAATCCCGGAATGCTATAAAAATGGCGTTTGCTCCTGTTTGTTCATGTCCATGATAATCATCGGATGTCTTTGTCGTGTCCCATGTCCCTAAATATGAAGCTCATATACAGTAAAAACGATTTCTGTAGATCTTCACAGATGGTGCTAAGGTAGAAGAGGAGAAAGGAGATGAGGGTAAGGATGAAAAGGTAGCCAATCAGTGTGAGAGTAGAGTTTGCTGGCAGAACTACTCACTTCACACCATACAGTACTAAGATCTGAAGTAGAAACTTCACCCCAAATCAGATCAGCTACCTGAACCCCAAGCACTCCTTACCACCTCAATGACTTGTTTTGGAGATCATCTTCGAGGGAAAAGTCGCTGTTGTTCTGCGTTTTTGGTTTTTTTTTTTCATTTTAAACAAGAGATATTCAAGTTCAAGATATTTTTATAACTCACCCCTGATACTTTCCAGAACTTTCTGGTGTTCTGATGGATTTCATTGCTGTTTTTTTTTTTAGATATGTTCTCGAACAAAACTCTGGGTTCCTCCAGGAACAGGAGTATTTATAGTCTGTTTAGACAATGTGGTGCTTTAATTGCACTCGAGTAGACGTAACTAATTATCTGACGTCTGACGGCACAGAGCGCCACCAGAACTTCCTTTGTTGTTTCCTAATGCGATATCGTACGGTATCTACAGCGTTTTGAACAAAAATTCACTTTCGAACACAAAATGTAGCAAAGGGTAAGATGTGCAATATGTTTATGCAAGGCACAAAAAAAAGTGTACAGGATTTTACATTAGTAGACAAAACTAAAGCCTTTTGGCTGCGTTCAGGATCCCTGCTGTGAACTTTATGACTATTTCACTGCCAGGATTCAAAGGCAGCGAGCGTGTGGGAGAGAAACACAGGAACGATGAGAAACAGCAAGTGACAGAACGGAAGCCGCCGATAACGTTAACACATTAACATGCTAACAGATCAACAGGGTGAGTGTCAAACTGTAGCGGGAGAAGAAATAAAAAAAAAGGAGGTTGGTAATTTATTCTGCAATTGTGTGACAGAAGTTTCAAATGCGAAGGACCAGAAAAGCACAACGAGTATCGCTGAAGCGGCAGCTTAAGACGAGCCTGAAGATCTCTGTGTGAAGGATGTATTTTTACCTTAGCGCAAGCTGCAGCAATGAACGAGGGAGCAATGCGAAGGCATTTAAAATGTGTCCACTGTAATTGTTTGCCACATCAAATGGGTGCTCAATGGACTCTAGCAGCATGTTTTTCGTCTAAATGACTCTGAAAGTCTCAACGTGGACTCCAGAACGTGATAAATACATGAGCTAATCCCCATCTGCACCATCGTCGAACATTCACACTTGATATCTCAGTATATTCTCAGGCTGGATAATCAAAGCTGAACAAATTTTTAAGCCGAGCTCCTCACGCGGCCTTAACGACGCTATTTAGTTACTACTGCAGTCATCGATAGCTAGTTTATTTTGTTTCTACTGCAGACTTAATGAACTAGTATTAGTTTTTACTGCATCTTTTATTAGATCATTTATGTAGCTAGTAGGTTAGCATTGTCTAGTTTATTTTAGTAACTACTGCAGCCTTCATTAATTAAACTGATTAAAGACAACCAAGTATCTAGCTATTAGCTTAGCTTTCTAATTGTTAGCATTACATCCTTAAGAGGAATATAGATAGCAATTTCTTTTACCCTCAAAAGCGTTTTTTGGAAAAAGTACCCAGGGTTTTTTAAATATTTTGACAATTAAATTCAATTCAATTAAATAATAAATAACACCTCTCTTTAGACTTTTAAAAACTTCACTTTATCGAGCTCTGAATGAATGTCACTAGCGTTAGCCTGAATTACATCAGAAGAATAAGCACATGGGGTGAATAAAGATGAGTGTCTGTCTCTCCGTGACCTGTTTTAGTTGGATGGGTTTCTCAGTGCACTGAAAGCTAGCAGCTAGCTATCGATCTCAGTGAGAGAGATGAAGAGACGGACGGAGTGACTGAGACCGAGAGACAGGACTAAGAGTGTAGTCGAGCGCAATGATGCGTGTACGAGGCTGTAAATTGACACCCAGGTTGCCAAGAACCCTCGGGCACCTTCTCACACATCACCGCTCTGGCAACGCTCCACCACAGATATACAACACCTCAACATTTTCCTGGAGATACCAGGGAGCGATTTTAGATCCTGGGAATGTCTTTAAGTTGTCATTGACTCGAGGTAGAGTGAATCAGGTTAATGGCGGAACGGTTACAACCGACCACAGCTCATAAATCACAAACGATGATCTACATGAAGAATCACTTGATGTGTGGCTGTAACCTGGAGACTGTATCTGTATTTATCATCTCAAATTTAATGTTTATTCACTTATTTAGTTATTTATTTACATATAACATTGTTTACACAGGATTTTGTTTTCAATTTCCAGAGAAGCCTGAGTCAAGCTGAGGTAACTGAGGTAAAACTAGCATCACTTAGCTAGCTAACGGAAGCAACTCTATCACTGGATCCTAAATCTAAATTATTTTAGTTTATTTTGATTCCTCTTCCTGTTTTTTTTTGTTTTGTTTGTTTGTTTGTTTTTGTTTTTTGGTAATAAATAAAAAAATCTAATGAAATTTAACTTAGATTTCAAAATAGTCACCGTTAATTCATGATTTAGCAAGAGGGGGAAGGGGGAGGCAGGCTAGATAGATAGATGGATGGATGGATGGTTGGATGGATGGATAGCTGGATAGATAGATAGATAGATAGATAGATAGATAGATAGATAGATAGATAGATAGATAGATAGATAGATAGATAGATAGATAGATAGATAGATAGATAGATAGATAAGCATATATAGATAGATGGATGGATGGATGGATGGATGGATGGATGGATAGATAGATAGATTAGCATAGATAGATAGATAGATAGATAGATAGATAGATAGATAGATAGATAGATAGATAGATAGATAGATTTATCTAAGACTGTGTATAGTAAAATATGTTATATTGAGATTCTAGAGAACAATATACTTATGTTGAAGGGTTTTTTTTTTCTTTTGTTTTTTTAAGTAATTTAATTCTAAGAGAAAACTTTGACAACCACCAGAACTCATATTTTTTCTGGTAATGGTTTATAGCCTTATTATTCTGCTCAGGTGTTCCGGTGATAGTGTTTATTTGGCATGTATTGCTTAATAGAATTTATTTTGGATTAGAAAAGTCCTTGAGAATCCTGCAGCACTCTTCAGCAGAGATATTAGCTTTAGAAAATGACTCCTGAGAAAGAAAGAAAGAAAGAAAGAAAGAAAGAAAGAAAGAAAGAAAGAAAGAAAGAAAGAAAGAAAGAAAGAAGCACACTCATGAAAAGTGACAGAGAGAAAAAGAGAGGGTTGTTGGAGGAGACAGAAAAGAAAGGGAGACAGGAAGTAAGTTTTCCAAGAGGCAATGAGGTAAAAGTTATGGAAGGAGTCACTTTATGTTATACAACATACTGTACTTTTTAGCCTGTGTTTTTTACCAGTAAACACAATAAACCCTATAGTGCAAAGTATATAGTATTCTAAATAACACTCGAGTACACTGGCGCACCATGAGTATAATGATGCACAGAGACACAGCATAGAGCTGCATGCAGAGGCAGAAATCTTGAAGAAAAAAAAAAAATATATATATATATATATATATATATATCATACACTTCCATTATAAGAAGTTGTGTAAATTCGCAGTACTGTATGTTTTCTTAGATCTCCTGAGAAAGAAAGAAAGAAAGAAAGAAAGAAAGAAAGAAAGAAAGAAAGAAAGAAAGAAAGAAAGATGCACATTGATGAAAAGTGACAGAGAAAAAAAAGAGGGTTGATGCAGAAAAAAGAAAAGAAAGTGAGACAGGAAGTAAGTTTTCCAGGAGTCAATGAGGTAAAAGTTATGGAAGGAGTCATCAGTGCAAGCGTTTTGTAAACTTCCAGAGAAAACAAAAGTCAGCGCTGGAAATCAAGCATCGCGTTAGTTCTGGCAGGCCACGTCGTCAAGCATGCATCGGCTGTTAATCAGCTGTCCACGAAGCGCACCAATCCGGTTACGACCTCCGTATTACCCGACCATTTAAATTCCCATTCATAGAGCCGTTCAGCGCTTCGCTGCCGCCGCGATCTAAACTCCCTCCTCCAACCCCGACTCCACCACGCCGGAACCCGTGTTCACTGTACCGGTTTACGTCTTAAATCTCCACATATTTTTCTCTCCCTCTCTCCCTCTCTCCCTCTCTATCTATCTATCTATCTATCTATCTATCTATCTATCTATCTATCTATCTATCTATCTATTTATTTATTACTTTCCAAAAAGTGTAAGTGAGCTTATCAATACTATGCATGCTAGCAGTTCTGTTAGGGGAAGGTCTATTCTAGTCGCTGCTCTCCCCGATCTGTCCATGCATGTGCATAGATGGGCAAGTGGATTCTTGCCCAGAACAGAACCATACCAACAACACTCACTGTATGCATATCATCTAATTCCCTTGTGACAAAGTTGTCCTGACAGAACTACTGTTTATAGCTGCTACAATACTATTCCATACCGTCGGGCGAATGAGAAACGTACGACTTTTCTCGACCGAGTTGCATCTCTGAACACGCCCACAACTAATCGCCAATGTTCACTGTCAATCATTTAGGTAGGTGTGTGTGTGTGTGTGTGTGTGTGTGTGTGTGTGTGTGTGTGTGTGTGTGTGTGTGTGTGTGTGTGTGTGTGTGAACGCAGCATTAAAAAAAAATAAACCGTTATATAAGTTTAAGGTAATTAGCATAGAAGTAACGTAGCCTTTTAAATACTGTCTATAATATCATTTTTTATCAGTATATTTATATATTCTAGCTCTTTCACTGATGTTTCAGGATGACCTTTAGTAGCCGGTGTTCATTATTTTAAACAGGCATTTAAGGCTGACGCAAAAGAGGTGAAAAGATCGACCGTCCTCCTGAGATCAGATGCCCTTCTGCGTTCCCGGACGTCTCTAAAAGCACTAAACGCCGTGGACGGACGCCAGACTAATTCCATCCATCGTTTAGGGTGAAATGTGGTGGCTCAACGTGGGAAAAAGTAAACGTGGAAAGTCGAAAATGGAAAGTTGCAGATAATTATCCTCGCATGGCTTTTCGACCGTGGGGGAAAGGTTTAAGAGCAGTCGCTCACTTTCGGCAGCAATTAATACTGGAAAAAAAAATCACTCGGGTTATGAGCAATTAAGTACACAGAATGCTGAACTCAGGGGAGGAGCTGCCTACTGAGTGTGTGATGGATTTTCAGAGCAGTGCAGAGGAAAAAAATGAATCCACGGTTACATAAATGTGCTTGTGTACAGATCAGACACAAGGTTACTGATTTTATTTTTTTTTAATGTTCATTTAAAAAAAAGATTAAAAATATATTAATAAATAGGTCAGATGCAGAACAAGTAATAATAATAATAATAATAATAATAATAATAATTATAATAATAATAATAATAACAATAATCTTTATTATTATTTTTTAAATATATAAATTAATAGGTCAGATGCAGAACAAGTAATAATAATAATAATAATAATAATAATAATAATAATAATAATTACTAATAATATTGATATTGTTATTATTGTTATTATTATTGTTGTTGTTGTTGTCATTCGTAGACGCAAGATTTCTTTACAGAGCCATGTCAAACATCATAAAATATATTTAAATAATATGCATAATAAATAATAAGATGTGTAATAATAAGATTAAATAATAAATAATAAGATAAGTGTATTTCAGGGAAAACATCTGCTCATAAAATCATTTATATCCAATTTTAAGACATTTACATAATATTTAAATTTAAAACTCAGTGCGTACAGTATTTTGAAGACCCAGAGATGTCGTCAAAGTTCATTGTTGGGATAAATACGTCTGCTGGTGAAAGGAAAGTGTGTGTTTTAGACGTGTGTTCGTTCCTCTGTTGATGATCTTACACTGAATTTTAGTGTTGACGATTAATCTGAGCTGCTTTTTAGATGAACACTTGGAACATCTCAAAGAGCAGAAATGGGTTTAATATCAACATTTACACTGAAGATACGAACATCTTTGTGGGAAAAAAATGAACTTTTCTATGAATATCTCACCTCTAGTATTGTGAATTTAAAATGTAATTGTAAATTGGGGCAGTCGTGGCCTAATGGTTAGAAAGTCTGACTTGTAACCCGAAGGCTGTGGGTTCGAGTCTCTGGCCAGCCACAACTGAGATGCCCTTGAGCAAGGCACCGAATCCCCCCCCAACTGCTCCCCGGGCGCCGCAGTATAAATGGCTGCCCACTGCTCTGGGTGTGTGTTCACGGTGTGTGTGTGTGTGTTCACTGCTGTGTGTGTGCACTTTGGATCTTATGAACATCTCTAAAGTGAAAATTTCCACTACGCTACTTTTATGTGTCTTACTGAATCAAATTAAACCTGGGTGTCAGACATAAAGCCAAACAAACTTCATCCTCATCATCGAGAAGACGAGCTCAGTTAGAGTCTCAGCGGCTCTTAGCTGTTCATCACAAACTTCGGTTTGTTAAAAAAATAAATAAATAAAAATTACAACTAAAACGTAAACAACATTTAAATCTCAAAAGAAACCTCGCAATATAAATGCATATTAGTTATTTTAGTTCTTCAGGGTCAGAAAGCTAAGGCTTGATTAAAAACAGAGAAGAAGCGAAATCACTCCAGATCACGGGAAGAGAAGCATCAGTGCTCTTAATGCACAACTTTACTGTACATCTGAGCTTGAAGCACCGGCTATATTTTTTTCTATGTGGAAATTTGAGGGGAAACTTGATAGTTTTGGAGGTTTTTTAAACTTTGTTGTTCACAAAAAAAACAAGTATCGGTCGATGGCTGTAAATGAGTACGCTTTAAAGTGTGAAATGGAAAATACGCCTCAGCCTGTGTGAGCGATCTGCTCTTATAACGGATGCAGGTCTCTTCTCTGCACAAACGATGTCTGAACTTCATCTGTGCTTTTTTTTTTTTAGAACTAAAGCTCTTATACATACTTATTACCTTTTACGTCACAGCGCTATTAAAATCTCCATTCTCATTGGCTGTGACGATCATTAACTGGCTGTAATTTTATATGAATTTGTCTGTTTTGGAGAAAGGATTCACTTCCATGATTGTAGTGTTGATGTGATTGACAGGACTAAGCCCCTCCCACCCAAAAGAGACACAGACCATATTTGCTCTCCTGGCTCCGGATGGCTGAAGGATCAGCGAGATTTAAACTCATGATCTTCTAAGGAATTTTGCTGTCACTAAGGATTTTTACGTTATGGTTTCTATAGCAACGGCTTAGATGCGGACTTGCGTGACGTTATAATCTACAGCTAAGAATAAAATTATATATATTAAAAATTGTTGATATGGTGAAGTCTGTAAAGAGATTTTTCTGTGATGTTTGTGGATGGGGGAGGACGATGTATGTTCTTGGTAAGGTGACAAGCCGTGATTTATTTTTTTTTCTACAGTGTACAAGTGAAATTAACTACTAAAAAAATTATTAAAATAAAAATAAATATACAAAAAAAAATCAAACTATGAATAGGTTAAAAAAGATTTACATAATTAGTTTTGTTAATTAAAAAGTTTAATTGTAAAATAAAAGGTTGGAAATTGAGGTATAGTCAAAGATATAATAATAAACAACCACGGATATAATATAAGCAATAATAATAATAATAATAATAATAATAATAATAATAATAATAATAATAATAATAATAATTGAGCAGCCAATTGTACCCAGAGGGCAAATTCCTTTTCTTTAAAATGAATTAAATATAAAAATTTAAGTCCACAACATTTCTCATAAACTTCGCTCTCCTGGCCGACATCTGAAGGATCTTTGCACTTGACCCGTGTTTCACAAAAGTGACACGAGGCATAAATAAATGAGACACAGCTCTGTGACAGCTCCTAAAAGCCAGCGTGGTCATTAATCACTGGAGGCCACACGGTCCAGCTCGACTTGTTTGTGAGAGGAACTGAATTATGGCAGGCCTTGTTAACAGCGTACAGTCGTACATCAGCTGTCTATCTGCAACCGCCGACTACAGACACGTCGTCGTGATCATATCAGACAGACGGCTCGAAGATAACCGCTAAAACAACATTAATACAATCGACCAATTCTGCATCTGCCATATATCCAGAATATTGGGACTGAACACTGGTATCTTTATGAATCACTGTGTAACAGATTAGTGAAAGAAGACATTTAGGCTGCCATTTAGTATGACAATGTCATTGTACAAAAGTCCTGATAAGATCGTGCCTATCTGCAGGCGAGGACCGTTATTAAAGCACAGCAATGCTGAATGTAAAGGCTAAGAAAGCAAGGCTACGTTAAAAGATATAAAATAACAGAATAAAAAAAACAAAAAAAAAACACTTTTAAATAATTTCTTATCATTATACGTTATACATGGGGTGCCAATACTTACTCCCAGATCTTTGTTCATATACCATTATTTGAAATCAAATGATCATGTAAATAAACAGATAATATACAGTCATTTTATGTGAATGTCAAAGAAATGAAATTAATTATGAAAATTAAATAAATGAATCGTTTCCAAAAAAAAAAAAGACGAATTTAAATGAATCATAAAAATAACTGAATCGTCTGTACTGTAAATACTGCATGTGAAATGCATGTACAAATACAACAAATTGTTTGGTGGGGGACGTATAAATCATACGACGACCTATGAATCGTGTCATCGTAAATGAATTGTGTAAAAATATGAAAGAATTAAATGAATCGTATGAATCGTTTCAAACGGATCATTTAAAAATCGAAAGAAAAAGAACAAATCAAGCAAGAATAAATTTGAAAAATGGGAAAAATAGTTTGTGAAAGTTTTGACCCCGTAGTGATCTGGTGTCCAAGTCGACGCATTTAAAAAAAAAATCTGCCGCTTCCAGGGAAAGTTGAACGAGCTCGTCCCTGGTGACTGCGGTACAGAGAATAGATCTAATTACACATTCTACACGACGTGCTTCATTAATATTTTTTTGAAAAGTCAATGAAGAAGGATATCTGGAGGATATGGGGAGCGATGAAAACAAGAAGCGGCCTCTTAAAGTGGACCATTATCAAATAAAGTTCTTGTTCCCGGGCTAAATGACCCCAGACTTCGGATAGTGACACTATCAGAGAGCAGCAGAATCAATTTGGATCATGGAGGCTGCTCTGCTTTATGGGAAGAAAGAGAGCATTAACAGGGGGGTGGGGGGGGGTTGGTGAAGGTGTGGGTGTTTGTGGGAAGGGTGGGGGGGGTTAGAACGATCGAGTGGAAATCGCGGCTGGAGTATTGGTTCCGTAATGCAATGCTCTACAAAACAGAAATAAATAATGCTGTAAGTATCACAGGAACGCAGATTCGGTCTCTTCCTGATTCCCACATGAGCAGAAAACATTTCCAGGTACAAAGTCGTGAGCTAATTGAGTTCCACACCTCATTCAGCAGTCAAAAAGAGAAGAAATGGCTAGGTTAAGTGTCATTCCCTGTCCAGTAATAGCTCCGAGTGTAGCGTTCCCAGTCCGACAGACCACCCAGAGTTTTCTGTACAAAATACAGTTTGAGAAAGAGATTACTTTTTTTATACACACATACATATACATATATACTGTACACACACACACACACACACATATATATATATATCATTCATTCATTCATTCATTCATTCATTCATTCATTTTCTACCGCTTATCCGAACTTCTCGGGTCACGGGGAGCTCAGATCTCAGGCGTCATCGGGCATCGAGGCAGGATACACCCTGGACGGAGTGCCAACCCATCACAGGGCACACACACACTCTCATTCACTCACACACTCACACACTACGGACAATTTACCAGAGATGCCAATCAACCTACCATGCATGTCTTTGGACCGGGGGAGGAAACCGGAGTACCCGGAGGAAACCCCCGAGGCACGGGGAGAACATGCAAACTCCACACACACAAGGCGGAGGCGGAAATCGAACCCCCGACCCTGGAGGTGTGAGGCGAACGTGCTGACCACTAAGCCACCGTGCGCCCCATATATATATATATTGTGTGGTAAGAGTAACTTTGCTTCATGACACGATTATGTAACTTGATTATTTCACTATAAGGCACGAGTTTTATTCCGTATCAAACATACAGTCTCGTTTTGAACAAAATTGATTTTAAAAACGTAGCTTTTCGAAGAACGGCAATTTCCCGAGACATTTCTCACGGGACAGCGATCACGAGTCCCAGAACGGCAGCGTCTGTGCGTTTGAATGTTGACTGTATGCTCGATAAGATCGTATTTTGAAGGAGATATATTATTATAGCTCTTTTTCTAAGAAGCTGTTTACGTCGTTCCTCCGCTCTCACCGGGGTGATGTGCTGGAAATGAGATTCCTCCAGACTTACCCAGGGGTTTGATTGTTTTTTTTTTTAGGTGGAAGCTCTCTGCAAATTGAAAAATCTCTCCGGAGCAGGTAGGAAGTGCCAGGCTGCCAGTTCCATCGGTTTTCCACATGAACGCAGGTGATTTAGGACACGACCTGCTGTTCATGGACTGGGTCAGACACAAAGGTCACACTGATTGCTCTTCCTTCTCCGCATGGCGTTCATCGTGATGCCCAGATCCCTGCAGGAGGTCTGTAACAAGCCAGAGGGACAAAAACACAGGATCTGGCCTTTTATTTGCTCCCTCAGTATGAGATTACAATCCATGCCAAAAAGTTGCAGTGGTGTTTCAGCAGATGTCTTCACAGTCTCAACCACTTCAAGACAACATGTAATGGAAATCCTTTATTCTTCTTTTATGCCACTCCCTCAGTTGTTGTTTTGTTTTGTTTGTTTGTTTCTATCTATCCTTCACGCCATCTGAGATCACAAAACTCAGGACTTCTGGTAGTTCCCAGAATATCTAAGTCTACTAAAGGTGGTAGAGCATTTTGAAATAGTCTTCCTGATAGTGTTCGGGGCTCAGACCCATCCCGAGGCATCCAGACATCGTACCGGCTCCCGACGTCCTCTGCGGGACGAAGCCTTCGGACGTCCACTGAGCCGAGGCCGACTCTAAGAATCCTGAGACATCTCCAGTTAGACTCTGTGATACTAAGGAGATCCGAAGTCCATGATCCTTACACCAATACAACATTTAACTGACTGTATATTACAATCACACCCCCAGTGTCACCCATATGAGGATGGGTTCCCCCTTGAGTCCGGTTCCTCTCAAGGTTTCTTCCTTTACCAATTTAAGGGAGTTTTTCCTTGCCACTGCTGCCTGAGTCACCTCATACTTGCTCATAGGGGGATAAATACATACAGATTGTGAACTATTTATATCTAATAATAACCTAGAATTTTTTATTCTGTCAATTCTTTTTCTTTTATTATTCATTATTTCCTTTATCATTAATTTTGTTTACCTTCTGCTCTATGTTTATGTTCTGTAAAGCTGCTTTGAGACGACGTCTATTGTAAAAAGCGCTATACAAATAAACTTGAATCGAATCGAATCTATCTAATATTGTGTCTATTCTATCCATTTCCAAAATTCAAGATTCATTATTCCTCATCAACTATACCGTTTAACTGCTATAACAAAATGTGATCTTACGTTTATCCGGTTCTTCTCCCTGGAACTGAAAAACTTTGTCTAACATTATTTGTTTGACCCGGTTTCCATTTTTCTGCTCCCTGTTTTTGACTTTGGAATGTTTTTCAGAGTCTGATTACAGATTTTTCCAATTTAACCCTTTCTGCACTGGAAAAATGTGGGTTTTTGTAGACACTGTCTTACATTAACAAGCTAACTCGCACGTACTGCCTCGTTGGCTTACTTAACTTACTGCTTGTAAATCCTGTGCCTCGGTTTTCATTTTTTTTTACCTGCTTCCTGTTTTTGATGTTGGCCTGTTTCTCAGAGTCTGATCACAGAGTCTGATTACAGATTACTCTAATCGAACATCTCTGAAATGAAAAATGTGGATGTTGGATAATTGACTATATTAAATCTGATCTATAACTCTACATCTATAACTGTGTTATCTATGACTTATGTTATAAATATTTTATCCGGCTTATTTAGAAATCTTGCCCCAATTTTCATCTCGCGACTTCCTGTTTTTGATTCTCAATGTCGGATTTGAAAGATCCCGATTTTTTAACCCTTTCTGAAATGGAAGAAATGTGGATTTTGCGAAAATAATCCTGGCTCCTTTGGTTACTTTATTCCACACAAATCATGCCTCAGTTTGGTTCTTGGTACTTCTTGTTTTTGACTTTGCCCTGTTTCTCTTTTGAATTAGAGGAGTTGGAATGATCTCACTTTTTAACCCTCTCTGAAATGGACCACTTTGGATTTTTTGGAAAATTGTTAATTGAATTGACATGTTATCAAGTCAAATTGCAAATTCCAATTTTTCTGCTTCCTGTTTTTTTTTGGGGGGGGGTTGTTTTTCAAATCAGAGTCTAATTATAGATTATGGGACTATTTTGGCTTGTGATGTTTGAATTCCAGGGGGGCACGGTGGCTTAGTGGTTAGCACGTTTGCTTCACACTTCCAGGTTTAGGGGTTCGATTCCCGCCTCCGCCTTGTGTGTGTGGAGTTTGCATGTTCTCCCCGTGCCTCGGGGGTTTCCTCCGGGTACTCCGGTTTCCTCCCCCGGTCCAAAGACATGCATAATAGGTTGATTGGTATCTCTGGGAAATTGTCCGTAGTGTGTGAGTGAATGAGAGTGTGTGTGTGCCCTGTGATGGGTTGGCACTCCGTCCAGGGTGTATCCTGCCTCGATGCCCGATGACGCCTGAGATAGGCACAGGCTCCCCGTGACCCGAGAAGTTCGGATAAGCGGTAGAAAATGAATGAATGAATGTTTGCATTTCTCCAGTGAAATTAACATTAACTGTGTGCTTGTGTACTGTCTTTAAAACCGTAAAAAAAAACAACAACAAAAAAACGCATCACTGGACATCACTGTATCCCAAAATCAAGTTTCTTGGTTCATCTTTGGAGTGAATTCAGCACAGCTCATCCCAAATTCTTCACTTCTGCAAAAATGATCACTTACTTTAATTACAATATATGAGCAAATTCCATCTCCATAGCCACAAGTAATTATAATAAATAGAAGCACAAATAATATCATTCAAACCATTACGAGTTAATCAGTGCTTAACGAGCGAGCAGCAAAGCTAATTAACTCATTAGGAAAGGTGTGAGTGAAACAAGCTCCACCAGACCCATCAGGAGTTAATGTCCCAGGGAAGGAACGATGCAGGAACATAATGAATAAAATGGGCAGAATCGCTTCTAATGCACCTGAATGGGGAAAAACGAACGCAAAAGGATTTTCAGCAGATGTCCGGGACAATCTGTCGCTTATTCGCCTGCGGAGTGAAAATCCGTTGTGCTACGTTTGGGTTTTATGGCTTTATGGATGCAGTCACTGTTTCACAAAAAGCTGACTGGACAGCAGCAAGCGACACATTGTTTAGTTCGGAGATGACGGAATAAAACACTTGGGGCATGATGATCTGAGGAAATACTCAACAACAGGGTTGGGAGTGAAATTACTATTAACACAATGCAAGTCGATTGTTATTCTACAAATGCATGTGTTTTAATCCTCTTACGTGACAACAATAATCTCAAGAGTATAATTATTAGGGGCTTTTTATCCATTTATAGCTACCATTCCAGGAACAAGTCAGTTCCTGTTAATACTCAGATTATAGCTGCTTGTGTATAGCTGCTGTCTCTCAAAGTTGACTGGTTGATTATAAGTCCTTCTGTCCATCAGAAATCATACTGAGAGTAAGAAATCACTGACACCGGAGACTCCTTCCATACACTTTAAATAAAAGCAAGCAGAAAGACTTGACAATGTTAACTGCTGTATATTTGTATTTTTTAAATACTGGCAAATTTTTAATATCCAGTTATAATTATGCTATGATTATATGTAGCATAGCATCTGCTAGGCAAATCTTTATGTTTTTTAAATTGACATAAAATGCTTTGATTCTCTGTGTCATACAAGTACAATTAAACTATTCTATTCTAATATCTATACAATAACAGAATAATGTAAAATAAAACAATAGTTACAATCAAAATCATTTTGATTGTGACCTTTTTCTGTTTTTAATTTAATTTTATTTAATTCATTTTTGTTATATTGTAAGTTTTATTCTTTGTAAAAAAAATATATTTTTATAATTATAAATATTTTCCTGGTTATATTTTTTATTCTTTCTTTATTTTATTTTTTTTTATACTATTATAGTTACGTTCAAATAAAAAATATTTTTAAAAAGAATAAAAAAGTGACAGTAGAATAAAATTGAAAGACTAGAAAAAATGGTTAAAATAGAATAGAAATTAAATACATGACTAAAATAAAAAAGAAATAATAAAAGGTTACAAGAGATAAAATTATAAAAATAGTTGTATAATTTTTTTTATAATAAAAAAATAATAAAATAATAATAAATAAAATTGTTTTACAATAAAAGTAAAATATGGAATTTCCTATAAAGTAATGGGGAAAAGTTTATATAAAATAATGCCCAGAAAGAGAATAAAGCAGTTAGTGCTCCTCCGAGCATGTTTAGCTCTCCTGTGATTTAGCTCTTATCCACTAGTAGCTACTACTGATTTAATGTAAAAAAAAAAAAAAAAAGAAGAAGAAGAAGAATATCAACAAAAAATAGCCAGTTGTAAGTAATAATGAAGAGTAGTGAGCAGGAGGCAGAATGTGAGCAGAAGGCAACGAGCAACATGTCAACTAGCGTCTGCAGCATTAACATTTTCAATCCCTTCCCTTCAGTTATTTCTTGCTATTTTCCGCGGCCGTGAGTCTTATCCCAGTGCAGCAAAAGGTGACAGATTTGTCAGGTTTCATAAATACGCATGACTGTGTTTCCACTGAGGTTTCCATTTCACATGAAAATTTACATCTTTATATTCACCCGAGGGTCATTGCACTGATATGATACTCCACTGCGACACGTATTAAGACAAAAAAAGTGAAACGTTCCTACAGAACGAGGCTGTTTTTTCACTCCAACGTTCTTTACTGTGCAACATTTCTCATGCAAATGCTTCTGCCAGTGAACTACAGTAAATGCAAAGAGAAGAAAAAGCTAGCGTAGCGTCGCCTTGTGACGAATTCATGTGAATATGAACCTGCAGCATCTAATGCCTTATGATATCACTGTGTTATTATAAATAGAGATACAAGACTTACTGATTTTATGTGTTTTGTACGTGTATATGGTTTAAAAAAAAAAAAAAAAAAAAAAGGAGGAACCTTATAGTTCTACTTTAAACCCTGGGTTACAGTACAGTTTTCTAAAAAATATGGTAATATGGTTATATATATTTATATATAAATATATAAATAAATATATATGTGGTTATATATATTTATTTATATAATATGGTTTGTTATGAGGGGCACGGTGGCTTAGTGGTTAGCATGTTCGCCTCGCACCTCCAGGGTTGGGGGTTCGATTCCCACCTCCGCCTTGTGTGTGTGGAGTTTGCATGTTCTCCCTGTGCCTCGGGGGTTTCCTCCGGGTACTCCGGTTTCCTCCCCCGGTCCAAAGACATGCATGGTAGGTTGATTGGCATCTCTGGAAAATTGTCCGTAGTGTGTGAGTGTGTGAGTGAATGAGAGTGTGTGTGTGTGCCCTGTGATGGGTAGGCACTCCATCCAGGGTGTATCCTGCCTTGATGCCCGATGATGCCTGAGATAGGCACAGGCTCCCCGTGACCCGAGGTAGTTCGGATAAGCGGTAGAAAATGAGTGAGTGAGTGAGTGAGTGAGTGAAAGTGGTTTGTTACATACACAACCGTACACAGTAAGACATGAGGTGGAATGCTTTGGCTGTTTGTGATGACGGTAGAATAAAACTAGTTATAGTAAAATAAAAATAAAATAAAATAAAGAATATCAAAATAGAGTTACAACTGGATAAAATGCACAAAATAGAAGTTAAACAAATAGAACTAAAAATAAAATAAAGTAGACGCAGTAGAAGAAAAACGAAAGAAAAATGGAATAAAATAAGTTAATCAAATAAATAGTAATAAAATAGTGTCAAATATTTACAACGGCATAAAAAATAGAACGAAGTATAACAAACCTCGAAATGAAAATAGATTCGAATAAAAATGAACTAATAATAGAATAAAATAAAAAGTAATAGAATAAAAAAAGTCATAATTAAATAAAAAATGAAATGATTTTTTAATCATTAACAGATATAAAGCGCCGACACTGGAGACTCCTTCCATAAACGGTGAATAACTGCTTATTAGTCTTACATGGAGCATCTGCTGAACAAGTCTCTGGAAACTGTTGCTATAGAAACGACATTAGCTGCATCAGAATAAGCCTTTTAACATTTTAATTAATCAAGACTACTAACAAATTTGACGGCGTTCGTTTATTGGGGTATTTCACTTCAACTTGATGGTGGAGGCGAGGTGGCAGTGAAAGAAATTTTATTGACGTATTTTTCTTCTTCCACACCCCTTTTGTTCCTATAATCAAACAACCAACAGCCTTTATGTCCCTTTTCTCCTCGGCTTCAGATAACAAGCACAATCTCACGCGCCGGTTAAACTGTTGGTTGTAACGACACCCAAAGCATCGCTTTATATTCAACACATCATGAGGTTGTTGTTTTTTTCACTCCATAAATGAATTCATGATGTAAATCACAGCTGTGAGGAATATACTTATATTTTAAAGGGTTTGAATCTGTTGCACAAGCCACAAAACAAGACAAAACAAAAACCCTATAATTACAAACAAACACTAATTAGACATCACAATGCTGGTCATTTGTACTCATGACTCATGCGCCTGTCGATGTGTGTGTGTGTGTTCTTGAGAGAGAGAGAAAGAGAGAGAGAGAGAGAGAGAGAGAGAGAGAGAGAGAGAGAGAGAGAGAGAGAGAGAGAGAGAGAGAGACGTATGTTAATGAAAATGTCCCTTCAAAGGTAGGACAATCTGGTATTTTTGACCTCGAGACATTCAGCTGATACCCAAAAGGTATTTGTATAGTTTCTGATGTTACAGTGACAACGTCAGGAATTTTTATAGTGGAAGATCATCACAAGGGTAGTATAACAACTGTGTGTGTGTGTGTGTGTGTGTGTGTGTGTGTGTGTGTGTGTGTGTGTGTGTGTGTGTGGATAAAATACAAAGAGAGGAAGACAGAAGGGTCGTATTACTGAGCCGAGCTGATAATGAAATGAAAAAATTAATTAAGAACTGAAAATGAAGTGAAGTTTTATATTCCATTATGAGAAATTGGGGTGAGAGGCCGGTTCGAGAAGTGTGTGTGAGTGTGTGTGTGTGTGTGTGTGTGAGAGAGAGAGAGAGAGAGAGAGAGAGAGAGAGAGAGAGAGAGATAGAGAAGCATTACATTGCCGCCTGAGAACGTGAACTTTATCATCATCATCATCTTCTTCTTCTTCTTCTTCTTCGCTGTGTGATTGTCATCACTGTTATCGCTATGATCATACTTTTATTCTAATAAAATCTTTTGTTGAATATCTTTAAGAAATATGTTACTATCAATCTACAGATCTAATCATTCTTGTTGGTTCATCTATAAAGCTAAAGCACTGCTAGAGCTGCTAATCAACAAAGCTACTGAGGCGATACGATGGACATCACGATACTTTTGTCAGAATATTTATAAAGTAGAATAATTAATATAAATAAAACAAAAATAGCCGCAAGGAAAATTAAAATGGAATACAAACAGAAAAATACAATTTGTGAAAGAAGAAAGAAAAAAGAAACTAGTTACAATAGAATGAAAATTAAAAATAAGAATAATTACAGACAATAAGACGAAATATATCACGATGTTTGATATAACGTACTGCTTTTTTTAAATACAACAAATAAAAAAAAAATAGAATAAAAAAATTTAAAATAAATCATTCATTAAAAAATAAAAAAGAATAAAAAAAATCCATAGTTTAAAATTGAATAAGAATTAAATACAATTATAAAATTACTTTAAAAACTATATTAATTTTATTAGAAAATTCTATTATAATGTTCAATTTTTTAAATAATGTTAAATAAATAAATAAATAAAATAAATAAATCTCACACTGTAAAGATCAAAAGTATAAATTACATTTTAAATTGTACAGAACTTCTAATAAAACATGGTCACAAAGCAGATTTGTGATGTAAATTACAATTATACACAAAAATTGTACAATTTTTATACAATTTTTTATACAAAAATTCTACAATTTTACATAATAATTCCACAAAGATAATATGAAAGGAAGACTTGAGGTTCGAAAGGGAATCAATCATCACCTGGAAAGGCTTGTATTTGTTTCAGAAAAAGATGAGCTGAACAAAAAACCTGTGATCCTTTCAGAAGTATGACATCATTCATCTTAATGTTTGATCAAATATTTAATAAGATATCGAGCTGCAGTAAAATGCTAATAGAGTAAACGCATCAGTGATATTTCTCGCCTCTTTGCTTACCTACAGGACGTCATCTTGGCAGCGACGTCGATGCATTTTCCTGGCCGAGACGCCCGGATCGATAAAACGTCAGATTAATATAATAATAAACCTGACACAGAGAGTAAAAACAGGGGATGACTGGCAGATGTAACAGATGCATTAGCAGCATATATTCCCTTGGAAAAGCCTTTTACAAAAATGCTACATCACTCACGGGTTGCGCTTTTGAAGCGCTGGACATTTTGACAGCCGCTTCTCGGCTTCGGCTCATAATGAACTCCCGGTAGCTCTTAGCTGCTGTAATGACATGATGATATTCCACATTAATCCCAAAACAACCCAGTCCATTTATTTCAAATGCAAAGGCGAGACATACCCCAAGGGCTAAATGTCATGCTTTGGATTAGCGAGTTAGCTGGAGTTGATGATCCTAGATATTTTCTGTAATCGTTGTGAAACAGTTACCAAGGCAACAAGTTTATCAACTCAAATGCACATGTTAATAGTAACCTCAAACAAACCAAAGCTGAGAGGTTATCATTCTCGATTTATGGTCTTTGCTACCATTTATTTATTTATTTTTTATTTGACAGTCATCAACATCGACATGCAGTCATCCAGCATACAGTTTAGCAGCTTGAGTGATTTTAGACATGCCTTTGTTCCATACAGCAGGTGAGTTTGGCAGGTTTCAGCTACATTTCCAACCCATCTATTATCTTAAAAACACCACCGCAGACCTTAAACTCATCCAAACACATTTTGGAGGGAAATAAAAAAAAATAAAAAAAAGGAGACAGGTTTAAATTCTTTTTTCTTTAATGGGTCCCATTAAAGAAAGATATTATCCACTCCATAACCCCCATTTCCTTCATTCAATCTTAGAGATATATCTTTAAAAAAAATTGGTTCTTGGTTCTTTCATCACAAAAACACTGTCTGAACTTACACTTTGCCTTCGTTTGCAGAAATGTATTGAATTTCCTATAAAACAAGATCCTCTGGCGCTGCTCAACTCATCCCTCTATTTCTAAGGGTATAAGGCATGAAGCTTTTTTACTGTGTTCTGGCACCTTGGCGGCGGAATGAACTTCCCCTAGATGTCCAGACACGACGAGTCTTGAAATTGTGATATAGAAACCTTTATCATCACCTCCACATATACAGCATTACAGCACAGTGCAAAACTTTTATTCGCCGAGGAAGTTGTTGTCACAGCAGAGGGGCAGCTATGATACATCCCCCATGGAACAGAGAGGGTGAAGGGCCTTGCACAAATGCCCAACAGTAACAGCTTGGCAATGCTGGGGCTTGAACCTAGACCTTCCAATCAACAACCTATACCCCTTTTCCACCGGAAAGAACCAGGTGCTGGTTCAGAGCTAGCACTAGTGCTGGTGCTGGTTCAAAGTGGTTCCACTGGCGAACCTTCTAAGAACCGGTTTTCCTTTCAACCGGCTAGAGAGCCGTCACAGCGCCGAGTGTGATGTCACTGTATACGTGCCACGTGTCCCAGCAACGTTAGCGCAGCAGCGGCAAACACAAACACAACAACAATGGCGGATGTTGCTTTACTGTTAATGCTCATGGCTTTGCGAACCTACATCGGCATCCAATCGCGGCGAATAAAACGTGTACGTGCAGCTCCGTGTAATCTGTATAAACGGATGTTGTAATCGATAAAATACATAACGTTATTTTATCATTAACACAGAAAATAAATTAGCCTTAGCATGTAGCCACCTACTATCATGTGTGCTGATAATGTATCATATAGCGGTAAAGTAAAAGTGTATTTAACATTAGCATACTTAAGGTACATTATCAAATGCGCTAACAGTAGCCCCGCCCACAGCTCCTGACGCAAGCGGTTCTTAAGTCTAGACCAGCAACGTTTTGGTGCTACTTAAGAACCACTTTTCCTGGTTCGGAGCCGGTGCTTTGGCGGTCGAAACAGAAAGAACTGGTTCTAAATTCGGCTCCGAACCAGCACTCGAACTGCCTTGGTGGAAAAGGGGCACTACTGTAGAAGCTTAACCACTAGAGCTACTTGTCCTAAAGGTTTACCTTTTCCTAAAGTATTTAGACAAGCACTTTAAAAAAAAAAAAAAAATCTTGTCTGTTTGCTTTAGTTGCTATACACCCCCCCCCCCCCAACAGTCCCTACAGTTTTAAGAATGATGGTATTGTTAGTCTGTGACCTACTGAGCCAGGATCAGGATGTATGAGACTTGGATAATCTCTGTATAAACATCATCGATTTGGTGTAAACACATCAACCATGGCAACATCATTAACAGTCCTGGTCATCGCTCCTCTCTAGGCATGGGGCAGGATTCTTGCCCCAGTGTGCCTTTATTAGTGCTTGTAGCAGTTCTGAGCTGCAGTAATATCTCTGCATAGCCAAATGGGTCGGTAACTACACCGCCCCACACATAGAACCAGATTTAAATGAGAAACAAAGTAAACCGGTCATAGTCTTAGCATTTTTTATTTTTTTTATCATCAGTCATTATTAGAATGGAAAGTGTACAGAGTGGTGAACAGAAGCTTCGCAAAAAAGATTTACATTTCAAAATTTCCCGCCCACAACATTGCCAGTCGTGGTGCCTTCTTGTAGCAATAAAAAAGACAAACACGCTGTACACATGACACGACACCAACAATCAATTTGCACTAATGTGCTCCCATTTACACCGTTTAGATGCCTGTAAATCACCGCCGCGGAACGGCTTCGGCGCCACGAGGCCACTGAGAGTCCCCTCAGGCATCCTGAGGAGCTTTTAGGTGCTCGCCGCTTGAGCATTTGCCAGTAGTGTATCATCAGCATGTTGATGAGTGCTGACTTACCCCACCAACAACCCCAAGAACATAAACCACACCCCTCCCCGCCCCCCCATCAACCACTCCAACCCCCCTTAGGTGCTCTGCCTGCTAATTTCCAGCACTTTGAGTTGTCAGAATAATACAAACACCGATTTAAGCTCAGAAGATCAAATTGCATTTTTTTTTTTGTAAAAATGAATATGCACCAAAAAAAAACTCCCATCAATATTTAACCGCCGGAAAAGGTCAATACGACAATAGTATCTTTAGTGAATAATTGGAATCAATTGTGATTGTGTACAATGTTTGAGTACAAATGTGTTTAGTTTTTCTGCTCCCATTTAATACACTTGCTTTCCTGAACCAGAGTATTTGGGAAATTTTGGAAAATCGTCCAAATACTCTTCTGTTAAAGCCCAAAACCAGCACAGGTTTAACCCCAGAGCCGGTTTCAGTGATGCGGCTGGGATCCCACAATGAGCCTGCCATCCTAATCACCACCATCTTCATCACCACCACCACCATCGCACGGCTCAGTCTGAAATCTCCCCCGAGGACTCGCTTTCAAATCCAGTCCAGGAGGTCAGAGGAGTCACAGATAAGTCGCAGATCCGCAGCCCGGTTTGAGCTCGAGTCGAGGTGAACTAATTGTTTTTTTTTATCAGTGTGCCGTTTTAGACGACTGTTTGCATTCAAACACTGGTGCAGTGGATTATCACAGCAGTGCGTTAAAAAAAAAAAATTGTACAAAGGTCTTTCAGTCTTTTCAATTTTCTCCATAAGAGCATTTAAGTGCAACACAAAGCCTTGTATGACCAAACATACAACAGGTAGAATTCAAATAATTATACAGCATTATATTGAAGAAGGGGGGGCACGGTGGTTTAGTGGTTAGCATGTTCGCCTCACACCTCCACGGTTGGGGGTTCGATTCCCGCCTCCGCCTTGTGTGTGTGGAGTTTGCATGTTCTCCCCGTGCCTCGGGGGTTTCCTCCGGGTACTCCGGTTTCCTCCCCCGGTCCAAAGACATGTATGGTAGGTTGATTGGCATCTCTGGAAAATTGTCCGTAGTGTGTGTGTGTGTGTGTGTGTGTGTGTGTGAGTGAATGAGAGTGTGTGTGTGTGTGTGTGAGTGAATGAGAGTGTGTGTGCCCTGCGATGGGTTGGCACTCCGTCCAGGGTGTATCCTGCCTCGATGCCCGATGACGCCTGAGATAGGCACAGGCTCCCCGTGACCCGAGAAGTTCGGATAAGCGGTAGAAAATGAATGAATGAATGTGTTGAAGAAAAATTCAGTTGAACAGAATTTATAAAAGTTTAATATTATATTTAATATTATATAATAGATAGATGTAATTCATATAATGTTGTAATTCAGCCACATTGAAGGGTTTTCGAGCATGAACCGCCTTTTTAAGGTCATGCCGCAGCATCTCAATAGGATCCAGGTCAGGACATTGACTCGGCCATCCAAAGTCTTCATTTTGTTTTTCTTCAGCCGTTCAGAGGTGGACTTGCTGGTGTGTTTTGGTTCATTGTCCTGCTGCAGAAACCGATTTCGCTTCAGCTTGAGGTCACGAACAGATGGCCGCACATTGTCCTTAGGATTTTGTGGTAGACGGCAGAATTCATGGTTCCTATTTAATCACAGCAAGTCTTCCAGGTCCTGAAGCAGCAAAACAGCTCCAGACCATCACACTACCACCACCATATTGTACTGTTGGTACAGTATGATGTTCTTTTTCTGAATAGCAGTGATACTTTTATGTCAGATGTAATGGGACACACACCTTCCAAAAAGTTCAACTTTTGTCTCGTCAGTCCAAAGAGTATTTTCTGTCCAGTCTCGTTCTTATGGTGGAGTCATGAACACCGACCTTAACTGAAACAAGTCACGCCTGCAGGTTTTTGGATGTTGTCGTTGGGTCTTTTGTGACATATTGGATGAGTCGTCGCTGTGCTCTTGGGGTAATTTTGGGCAGTCCTGGGAAGGTTCACCACTGTTCCATGTTTTTGCTATTTGTAGATAATGGCTCTCATTGTGGTTCGCTGAAGTCCCAAACCTTTAGAAATGGCTTTATAACCTTTTCCAGAGTGACAGACTCATTTGTTCCTGAATTTCTTTGGATCTCGGCATGACGTGTAGCTTCTGAGGATCTTTTGATCTACTTCACTTCGTCACTCAGGTTTAGTCAAGTGGTTTCCTGATTGCGAACATGTGTGGCAGAAATCAGGCCTGGGTGTGGCTACAGAAATTGAACTCGGATGTGACAAACCACAGTTATGTTTTAACGAAGTTTCCCTTAATATTAAAAACCTTTTACTTAAAAACTGCATGGTGTTTACTTGTGTTATTTTGACTAATATTTAAATTTGTTTGATTATCTGAAACATTAAAAACATACAAAACATACAAAACATAAATAAAATCAGGAAGGGAGGGGCCAACACTTTTTCACATCACTGTAGATAGATATATAGGAAGAAATTTGCCTTTCCTTCACTTGAAATGATGTCGGTTGCCTTTTAACTTTAGGAACTAAAAGGTAAACAAACATCTGACAAAATCTTTACGCCTCAGTTTTATTCGCCACTTTTCACAGACACCAACTCGGCTTCACAGAAATCCGCAGAAAGCTGACATCATGAGCGACGGATTACTGAAGGCGTGTAAAAGGAAGTCGTGGCCTAATGGTTAGAGAGTCTGACTCCTAACCCTATGGTTGTGGGTTCGAGTCTCGGGCCGTCCACGACTGAGGTACCTTTGAGCAAGGAACCGAACCCACCCAACTGCTCCCCGGGCGCCGCAGCATAAATGGCTGCCCACTGCTCCGGGTGTGTGTTCACGGTGTGTGTGTGTTCACTGCTGTGTGTGTGCACTTTGGATGGGTCAAATGCAGAGAACAAATTCTGAGTATGGGTCACCGTACTTAGCCATATCATCACTTTTCACTTTCACTTTCAAACTAAACCCTCATGTAAATGTTACAGACTGCACCTTTAAAGTTCCCTTCATTATTTATTTCAATTTTGCCCGTTGTTATGGTTACGATGCATGGTCCTGATAGGAACCGTGGGACTCAGGGCACCGTCTGAGAGCGGGTTTTTGTTTGTAATTGTATCTTCTTGAATACATATTGTATTATGTCTTGGCCTGGAGTTAAACAAACATCATTACACAAAGCATGAGAATGAATAAACACACACACACACACACACACACTCACTCATATGCAAATCTCACACACAAACACACACCAAGCCACGATTAACAATAAAGCAACAACAGGATAATGCTCGATGCAGAGCTCCAGCAGCAGCTTCCTGCCCTTTGGTGCTTTTGCAGCCTCTCCAAAATATTACTGCCCATTTTTTATTCATACATAATTACATAAAGTCATTAAAACTGAATAAGCCTGACATCTCAGACCAGGTCGCTTCGGGAAGGAGCGAGAGCTGTGAGCTTGAACGCCTTCGTGCCGTACGTGGGACAAGGGGAAGAAGGGAGTTTGGGTTCGTGCCTGTAACAGACACTTGGGTTCGGAACGAGACGAAACCTTCGCCGTAGGCCGGACGTAAAAAAAGCCATAAACTTGAAATCACCGGTCAACTGTTTGTAAAGCAAAGCAGATGTTCAGGGTAAACAAAAGAACTCGCACTTTTCCCTAAATGAGATTAGACACAGCAAAATGCAACAATGAGAAAAAAAAGGGAAGAAAATGAGTGTGACATTTTAATTGCCGTTGTTAAATGGTGTGATGGGGTGTAATCGGGTCGGCCCATTAGAGGTTAGAAGGGGGGGGTCACAGGGTGAGTCTGTTCTCTCTCTTACTATTTCTGTCTCTCCACTCTTCTTGTCTTCCTTCTTTTCCTTCCTTCCCTTCATTTTCTTCATTTTCTTCCTTCCTTTCTTCCCTTTCTTTCATTTTCATTTCATTCCTTCATTTTCTTCATTCCTTTCTTCTTTCCTTCCCTCCATTTCCTTCCTTCCTTTCTTCCCTTCATATGCTTCCTTCCTCCCTTCCTTCCCTCCATTTCCTTCCTTCTCTTCATTTCCTTCCTTCCTTTCATCCCTTCCTCCCTTTAATTTCATTTCTTTCCTTTTCTTCATTTCTTTCCTTTTCTTCATTTCATTTCTTTCCTTTTCTTCATTTCATTTCTTTCCTTTCCTTCCTTCTGTCTCTCCACTCTTCCTTTTCTTCCTTCTGTCTCTCCACTCTTCCTTTTCTTCCTTCTGTCTCTCCACTCTTCCTTTTCTTCCTTCTGTCTCTCCACTCTTCCTTTTCTTCCTTCTGTCTCTCCACTCTTCCTTTTCTTCCTTCTGTCTCTCCACCCTTCCTTCCTTCCTTCCTTCCTTCCTTCCTTCCTTCCTTCCATTCAACCCTTTCACTAGTCTGTTCCGGTGCTTTTCTATCTCTGTTTCTCCCCCCTGCTCCCTCCTTCTCTCTCTCTCTCTCTCTCTCTCTCTCTCTCTCTCTCTCTCTCTCTCTCTCTCCCTCCCTCTCTCTCTCACTCTCTCTCTCTCTGTCTTTCCCTCTCTCTCTCTCTCTCTCTCTCTCTCTCTCTCTCTCTCCCCTCCCCCCACCCTCCCTCTCCCTCTCACACACACGCACACACACACACACACATCTTTAAACGTGACTGGGCTTTAATTTAGTCATCTTCCAACATGAAACTGCTCTAATTTGTAGATACAATCACAGGCAAAAATAAATAAATAAATAAATCTAAAAAAAAAAACGCACGCACCAGCGGTTTCTGTAACGTTGCCGTTTCGCCTGAGAGACTCCCTGTCCTTGTTTTCCTGTGGAACGAGATAACCAACAACCGCAGTCTGTCAATACGCATCATTTCCTTCTGCCATCAAACTAACGTGCAGTTTATCAACACAATCGCTAGTTTGTTCTGTTTCACCGCTGTATCGTTTCCAATGTTTTCATTCCTCTGTTGTCTCCATTGATCGCTTTTCATCCGCCGACACGTTTCTGAGGCTTTAAATTATAAGGCGCTGGTAAAAAATTTCTCCACAGATGAGGCCTGGAGGATTATCTGATCCGATCGGTGCTGCAGACTAATGGGATTTTGTACCATACTCCTTTTCTGGATGACGTAGCCATTATAATTACAAACATTATCATCATTTATTCCTCTGGCACCACAACAAATTTGAGAAATATATATATATGTCAATTTTTCAAAAAGAAATATTAAAATGATCATGTCAAAAGACTTCTACTAAAACTTTCTCCTCCCCACACGGCTGCTTTGTATTTGTTCAGCGACTCGGCATTACGGCTCCCAAAAGTGCTGTAGATCACAAAAAGGATCTTCTATATTTCACAGCTTCCCCCACAGGAAAGGTCGCAGTGATGATGCTAATGCAGCAAAGCCAAACAGAATAGGGATTAATATTCCTCAACACACACACACACACACACACACACTTACACTGAAGGAAAAAGCACAACCATAAATCCTGCTGAGCGAGACACTGTGTTATATACTGAATCTTTGAACACACTCAGAGATGAGTGTGAGGCATAAAAAAAAAAAAAAAAAACACCACAGAGATCCAAGATAGGGATAAATGAAAAAAATACAATAAGGCAATAATCAAAAAAAAAAAAATTGTAAACAAATGACAAACAAATGGTTCCGCAAAGAAAAAAAAATCAGTAAAACAGCAAACGATGAGAATAAATAAACCAAAAATTGTTACAGGTAAACAATAAAATACAAATATTTTTAAAAATATTTAAAAAGGATTTAAAAAGGATAAGTGAACAATGAGGATAAGTGAACGACGAGGATAAGTGAACAACAAAAAATTAAGTAAGTAAACAGATTCAGTAAAGCATGAAAATGAGGTTAAATAAATGAAACCAAAGCAGTAAGAATAAATAAAGCAATACATAGAAAATATGGATACACGAAGAACTGAAAGTGTGAAATAAACAAAGGATCTGTTCGGTAAAATAGCAAAAACGATGCTGAAACCTCATACGGGTGTAATGTTCAGATGTCAGGAAATTATATAGTGAATGTTTTTCTATTCAAGCATCTTCACAGAGAGAGAGAGAGAGAGAGAGAGAGAGAGAGAGAGAGAGAGAGAGAGATGAGTATGTGTCTCAGTGTCTCAGATGTTGAAGTCAGTATGTGGAGCTGTAAATACTGATCCAAGCTTTAATACGGCTTCAATTTCCTCTTATTTCTGCGTGTGATTTACAGCCAGTGTCCGAGTCTCGTATCTAACGTACGGCTGTGTGAGAGCGTGCTGAGACGCGTCCTGTCCTCTGTGGACTCACCTGTCAAAGCTCAGCTTGATGGAGTGTCCCGGCTCGGCCTCGATCACCACTCGCAGCTCAGAGAGTCTTTATAATAACCAGGCCACCCTGGAGAGAGGATCACTCCCACAGGGGCGGTGAAGTGACCACCACATGGAGCTGTAGAGGAGATGGGGGGAGGGGGGTGGTGGTAAAAAAAAGAAAGAATAGTTAAAGAAAGGGTGAGCAAAGAAGACAGAACAAGCCAAGAGACAGAAGGGAGAGAAAAAGTTGAACAGTTGGTGGTGATTAATTCTCTGTAGCTGTACGATTTCGTTCTAATTTGTTACCGTTTCTATAGCAACAACCGTGCCATTAATTAACAGCGAAACACCAATTTTTCCGTAATTTTATTAACAACATCATAATTTTCTTCATGGATGTTCATTTCCAGGTTTAATGTTTTTTTCTTCATCACCAATTACTGCAACATCGGCTGCAGTCTAGAACATTGTGACAGTTTACGGAGAACCTGGACCTCCTAATGAGCAAAGAATTTACACGCTTTCTCCAAAAGGTACTCAAAGATGACTAATTGGAACAGAAGTGCTCAAAGTGCGACCATTTATGATTTTTTTTTTACCTGAAAGGTTTAATTAAAGCAAAACTAAAAGAAAGTGATAGACTAATAAGCAGCGTGTCTAATGAACATTGGTGCTGCAGGATGCATGGTCCAGGACTGCCAGGTTTAAACACCTACTCATTTGGAATGATGGAATGGTGATGAAGCTGATTATGGCAGCAGATAAAAGCTGGATGTTCTAGTAAACATTAACTGAACATTTTCCAAGAAAAATGGAAATGTTTTTATTATATTGTAATCTGAAGCTACACATGACTCTAAAGGAGCTTTAGACTTTTTACTCTAAATAGGATGCAAAATTAAACACAGGAAGCATTTGGATGGAAACAAATCTACTGCTAATAAAATGAGTTGGTGTTAGTAAGAAATACTGCAGCATGCCTAGAGTAAGACAATCACTCACAGAGTCACCGACTGACTGACTCACAGAGTCACCGACTGACTGACTCACAGAGTCACCGACTGACTGACTCACAGAGTCACCGACTGACTGACTGACTCACAGAGTCACCGAATGACCGACTGACTCACAGCATCACCGACTGACTCACAGAGTCACTGAATGACCGACTGACTCACAGAGTCACCGAATGTCCGACTGACTTACAGAGTCACCAACTGACTGACTCACAGAGTCACTGAATGGCTGACTCACAGAGTCACCGACTGACTGACTAAGTCACCGACTAACTGACTGACTCACAGAGTCACAGACTGATTGACTCACTCACAGAGTCACCAACTGGCTGACTCACTCACAGAGTCACCGACTGACTGACATTCACAGTCACCGACTGACTGACTCATTCATAGTCACCGACTGACTGACTCACAGAGTCACCTACTGACTGACTCACAGTCACCGACTGACTGACTCACTCACAGAGTCACCGACTGGCTGACTCACTCACAGAGTCACCGACTGGCTGACTCACAGTCACCTACTGACTGACTCACAAAGTCACTGACTGACTGACCCTCACAGACTCACTCACAGAGTCGCGCACACACACTCGAGCACACACTCACAATGATTTTGTTATTGGTGGTGTTAGTAATATTAGATTGATATTGAATATAAAGAGTTCATTAGGCAGACAGACAGACAGACAGACAGACAAACAGGCAGGCAGACAGACAGGCAGGCAGACAGGCAGGCAGACAGACAGACAGACAGACAGACAGGCAGACAGGCAGACAGGCAGGCAGGCAGACAGACAGACAAACAGGCAGGCAGACAGACAGACAGACAGACAGACAGACAGACAGGCAGACAGACAGACAGACAGACAGGCAGGCAGACAGACAGACAGACAGGAAAAATGCTTTACATAAATTCTGACAGCTTTCATGATGCTAAAGAAGTATTTTATTTATTTATTTGATTTTTTTATCCATTTGTTTGTTTGTTTATGCATTTATATATATATATATATATATATATATATATATATATATATATATATATATATATATATATATATATATATATATATATATATATATATAGTTGATTTGTTAATTATAATTATTGTTTATTAATTTAGATTCTTTGTGGTGTAACATGAAGGCAGATTACAAATATTAAATTAATTAACTAATTGGTGAAATGCACATATTTATTTGTTTATTCATTCATTTCTGATCAAATTCATTTGTTTCAAATACTTCATCTTAATATATTGCCATGGCGAACACGACCGTCAGGGTGAGCAGGGAGCTACACTTACTTTGACTCTCTCATCAGATTTCCTGTTATTATTAGTAGTAGTAGTAGTGGAATTAGTAGTAGTAGTAGGAGGAGGAGGAGGAGGAGGAGAAAGAGATTTGGCTACAATTTTCTACAGTCCCATTACTAAAAAGCACAAATGAAAAGTAAATAACACTTTTCTGCTTTCACCCAAAAGCTTCATGGAATTCTAAATCCTCTCTCGTTTAATAGGAAACACAGAAGATACAAACTGGCATCGCACATGATGTTGGCTGTTAAATTGCTGTTTTTATTAAGGAATAAAAAAAAATAAACTGGAAGTCCAAATGCATCGTGTTGCTGTTGGGAAAATCTGCAGTCTCACAGAAGCCATGTAACAAGCTGCCAAGAAGAAGCGAGCAAGAAAAGAAATTAGTCAGCGGCATCCCAGCCAAGTGTGCTTCACAGGAATAGCCACACTGAGGAAGAGAACGAATCTTCATAATTGATTCTGAGGCCAGCGGAGTCAACGGGCTCATCCGAGTCCAGATGGAGCCACATCTGACGGGTCACGCTGACGATCAGGTCAAGCTTTAAGCTGCCAGTCAAACCGAGTTCGCTCTTCTGCCGAACTCCAAATCAGTAACACTGCTATACACGCCAGCCACTTTGCCTTTAGGTTGAACATTAACGATTCAAGCGTTATTTATTTTAAGCACATTTTTACATAAAAATGTAATGTTATTATGTACATGCTTTTCCTTCAGGAATATTCAGACGTGGCAACGTTCCAGATAGCATCTGAGCGCTAGCACACATCTGCTTGAGAAACCTAGAGTGAGATGCACAGCTGCACAGCTGCACTGTGGGAAAGATTCGGAGGAGGAGGAAGAGGAGGAAACCTGTGAGGAGGAATTGCTTAGAAACATTCATCCCCGGAATTAATGTTCCAGGAAATAAAAAAAAAGAAATGTTGCTGCAAGGAAAGAAGTTTTTGTGACAAGAAAGTTGCTAATAATTAAGACACCACCAAGCAGGCAGATAATTTACGGTCCATTTGAAGCCTGATGGTCGGATCTGCGTACATGTTGGTTTTTCTATTTTACTACAGGTTACATACACATACTGTATGACACGAACGATGCTAATCCATTGCACTAAACATGCGTGCTTAAACTCATCTCACAGAGCTAATCACATGATACGTATTATGAGCGGCGGAGAAGTGCAATAAAACCTAAACTCTACAATTCCATCTGTCTAAGACGAATGAGGCAATATCGCCTCGCTGCGTCTTTTAGGACCCATTTGCATCACATGCTACCTCAGGGACGTAGATTTAGCGGCAATCGAGCATACAAGTCAGCTATTTGGAAATAGTTAACAACGTCAAGTGAGGATTGTGGACCAAGTATTGTATCTGCACACAGGAACACATTGAATCTAGGCTTTAAATGTGCCTCATTTCATAAACCTTTAGCGAAATGGGAGGAGTAGTGAGAATTCCTGGAAGCTTGAATCCGTCATATTCAAACATGTAGCTATCAAAACGGATTTTCCAAAAAAAAAAAAAAATTGAGATTTCCATCATGAAATGCTCAGACTACAACAACCAAAACAAATAAGGCGTATGGAGTCAGGTTCAGCTCTGTTGACTCACTCGGGATTAATCCCATTGTACCGCTCCATGAAAACAATCCTGCTCCATTGGAATCGGGTTAAATGAATAAAGCAATCCGACTAGCAATGCTAAACAAAAAGAAAAACACTTCAAGACAATTTACAAGGCCCTGTGTACCAAACTGAACCCAAGCGTGATTTTCGTTTGGCACAGGAAGTGACCGTAAACATGGCTTAATTGCCATCGGAGCAGCAGTTGATGTCCGAGTGGTAAATTAAACGAAACACCGGCTGATTTACACGAGGGCTGTTCCTGGCGTATCGGGGAAGACGCCTCAGATATAATTCCATTATAATTCATCTTTGGGCGAGGCAGCCGCTGTGAAATAGACAGCAATAAAATGTCTATCGTGTTGTAATTATTTAAAGTGCTACAACATTGGGTTGAAATGGATCGCAATGCTTTACGCCGATGGGCGCATAACTCGCTGAGACCCGTGAGAACGAAAGCGTTCGGTCTGTCGGTCGGTCATTCGGGTCGGTGTGAAATTCTGTATGCACGCATCCTCATCAGGCTATTGACTCTACTTGACATTAGGTTGCTTTAATAACAAAGTGCAATTCACTTGCCTCGAATTTACAGCCGGAGATGTAATAATCGTTAGCCGTTAACCCTGCGTAAACATGATTTGAAGCTTCAATTGCTTTGCTTGCTATGTTTGTTGTTAGCGGTTACAGAAATCATTTTATATTGGCCTATGGTGTGGAAGGAAAGAAGGCTAAGCTGAAGAACTGAACAACTTAATTGTCTTTATAGAGACAAGCCATTACTTATGCAACACTGACTCAAATGGTTAAAGCTCTGGGGAAAGGTGGCTTCAAGTCCATCTCGCTGCTCTAGGGTTCGGGGATCGGTTCCTGTCTCCACCCTTGATTGCCTCGTCGACCATGAGCATCTGTTTAAAGCCACAATATACCATCTTCTAAAGGTTACCTCCTGCATGATCATGAACGCACACACGTCACAAAGCAAACCGGTTACATGAACACGACAATGAGTTCGGTGTTCAACAGTCTTTCCAGTCACCGGATCTGAATCCAGTAGATCATCTTTGGAGATGTGATAGAAATCCCCAGGAGATTCACAGAATGAATAGGCTCCTGAAAAACCATGAATTTAATCATTCGTGTCAACACGGCGGCAGAACCATATGGTGGATTCGACGTCATGATGAATTTAGGTTTTGAGAGCAAACTGAGTTCCTACCCAGTATTAGTATTAGTGTTACTGCACTTCCCTTATGTACATTTCCATTTCCTTTATCCAGATGACTTACATCTAATCTCATTTCATACAACTGAGAACTTGAGGGTTAAGGGCTTTGCTCAGGGAAACAGCAGTGACAGCTCGATGGTCCTAGGATTCAAAATCACAGCCTACCGATGATAAGCCATAAACCTTAACCAATAATTACTACATCACTTTGTTTATCAACACCTATAGCAAGCTAAAATGATATCTAGCTATTAGTTTGAACATTATATGATTTTTGGCCTAGCTAATCTAAAAAACTCTAAATGTTGTCTGGGGGCACGGTGGCTTAGTGGTTAGCACGTTCGCCTCACACCTCCAGGGTCGGGGGTTCGATTCCCACCTCCGCCTTGTGTGTGTGGAGTTTGCATGTTCTCCCCGTGCCTCGGGGGTTTCCTCCGGGTACTCCGGTTTCCTCCCCCGGTCCAAAGACTCATGGTAGGTTGATTGGCATCTCTGGAAAATTGTCCATAATGTGTGTGTGTGTGTCCTGCGATGAGTTGGCACTCCGTCCAGGGTGTATCCTGCCTCGATGCCCGATGACGCCTGAGATAGGCACAGGCTCCCCATGACCCGAGAAGTTTGGATAAGCGGTAGAGAATGAATGAATGAATGAAAATAACGATTGCTGTCTTCAGGGAAAGATTATGACAAGAAAGTGACCATGGGTCGTTTTCAGCCACTCAGCAAACCGACCCTGCCTTGCATTCTATTTAAGTATTAGATATGTTTTTAATGAAAGTCCATGATGTTCAACTGAAAACCATTTCATTAGTAAATAGTTTGTAAACACAATCTCAGAATTAGAATAAAGGAGAATGGGGTCCGTATGGTGTCTCAGCTTCAGGATAAATGATTATATGCTTGTGTTTGTCTTTCACAGGCAGTAGTTTCACCCATCATGAAGTTTTGAAGTCTTCTGAGTGCTTCCCTGTTCCGAAAGAGAAAAAAAATATACATAAAAGCGGAAATTGCAGGTCTCCTAAAGAATGGATACAGAACCAAGTAGCGAGGTAAATGGTCTCCAGCTCGGTTTGTTGCAGGGCTGAGAAAACAGGAAGCGAAAGGAAACGGTTGTAGAAGAACAGAGACGTCCTGCTGTTGAGACTCGAGGCTACCAATCTTCATTTCAAGCAGCTGAGGGATTTTCTCTCTGAATCTTTGTGAACTGGATCTGACCTCAATCAAACGTCTATAAATAACTAAACTACGGGCAGTATCGAAGCGATCAAGTCTGCAACACTGTCCCACAATTGTGAAAGACATACAGACCGCACAAGGTTCACGCCAAAGATCCGATGGCATTAGAACCAGTTCTCAGCTCTGATCGGTCACAAAGCATTAAAGTTAAGGTGCTCATTCTGATACTTATCATTTCTATAGTAACCGCTTATAAAAGGACGTATGTGGTAGACGCTCCGTATGTTCAGAGTAAATAAAAAGGTGGTCTGGATATGGTAAGATTTTCTGTAAGGAGATGTTTATGCAGGAAGGCACAGTGGCTTAGTGGTTAGCACGTTCGCCTCACACCTCCAGGGTCGGGGTTCGATTCCCGCCTCCGCCTTGTGTGTGTGGAGTTTGCATGTTCTCCCCGTGCCTCGGGGGTTTCCTCCAGGTACTCCGGTTTCCTCCACCGGTCCAAAGACATGCATGGTAGGTTGATTGGCATCTCTGGAAAATTGTCCGAAGTGTGTGAGTGAATGAGAGTGTGTGTGCCCTTTGATGGGTTGGCACTCCATCCAGGGTGTATCCTGCCTCGATGTCAGTGTCAGTGAGTTTGGTAATGAGTTGGAAAGTCTTCAGGACAGAGTAATATGACGAGCCGTAGGATCTTTGTTTTATTTACTTCAAAAGACGGGAAAAAAAGGAAGACCGGTTCCCAAATTTATAAAAAACACTTTGCATGTCTGTGTGTCTAGAGAATAAAAAGGATGGCAAAAGTAATGCAAGCAAACATTAAAAAAATCACGACGATCCTGCTTCTCGTGAAATTTCAATGATAGCAAATCCTTTGCTTTTCCTCCTTTGTACTTTACATTTTTGATCTTCTTTTATTTCGTTTAATTTTTTATATCCGCTGCCTGCAAACATCTTCGGATAACGTGCGTTAATTATTAACAAACAGCTTGTGCAGCACAATCAACAGTTTTGCTAGAGAATTTCTTAAATAATGAATCAAATGAACCCCCTTGATGTAAAAGTAATTGCATGTTAATTGAGATAGAGGAGGCAATTAATGACTTTGGCGATGTTGGATCTTTTCCCTGCAGATCACAAATTTGCCCAAACTAATAGAATAGAATAGAACAGAACGGGGCATAGAAGCCTTTATTATCGCCACATATACATTACAGCACGGTGAAATTCTTTTCTTTACATACCCCAAATGAGGAGGCTGGGGTCAGAGTGCAGGGGCACCTGAGGGCCTTGCTCAAGGGCCCAGAGCGGCAGCTTGTCTGTGCTGGGCCTTGAACTCCGATCAAGAACCCAGAACCTTAACCACTTGAGCCACCAAGTCAAGTAGCTTTTATTGTCATTTCAACCATATATATATATATATATATATATATATATATATATATATATATATATATATATATATATATATATATATATATTTCAGCCATATATATATATAGCTGTTGCAGTACACAGTGACATGAGACAACGTTTCTCCAGGATCAAGGTGCTACATAAAACAAAGACAGGGCTAAGGACATGTAAGTAGTCTTAGCCACATAAAGTGCAACTGTGCAACCACTGCCCCTAATAGCGTTAATTCAGAGATGTTTCATAAATAGGAAGCTCCTAAACCAAATGTGGACCAACTACAAAAGCAAACCAATTTAATGTATAATTAATATATAATAATTAAATATAAATCATTTGTTTTGGTGCAAATCTGCAATTGAAATTTACAAGAATAAACAAATTTAATTAATGAAATGCACAGTGGCTTAGTGGGTAGCACGTTCGTCTCACACCTCCAGGGTTGGGGGTTCGATTCCCGCCTCCACCTTGTGTGTGTGGAGTTTGCATTTTCTCCCCGTGCCTCGGGGGTTTCCTCCGGGTACTTCGGTTTCCTCCCCCGGTCCAAAGACATGCATGGTAGGTTGATTGGCATCTCTGGAAAATTGTCCGTAGTGTGTGTGTGTGTGTGTGTGTGTGTGTGTGTGTGTGTGTGTGTGTGTGTGTGTGTGTGTGTGTGTGTGTGAATGAAAGTGTGTGTGCCCTGTGATGGGTTGGCACTCCGGCCAGGGTGTATCCTGCCTCGATGCCCGATGACGCACAGGCTCCCCGTGACCCGAGGTAGTTCGGATAAGCGGTAGAAAATGAGTGAGAGAGTTAGTTATTTAAATGCTTTTCTTAACTACAAACATAAATAAAGCATTTCATTATACTTTATATCATTACTTGTTTTTAGTTGTTTAAATCAGACTTTTTAATCTTCTTTTAAATACATTTCATATTTATATTTGTAAATAATACATATGAAATATTTATTTCATAATAAATATGAAGATTTATTTTTTTTTTCCCCACAAAATGTTTTCTAAATTTCCATAAATCTGGAAACAAGCACCTTTATATATTCCATGTTCCTCTACTGTATATCAGCACAAGATATTACTCCTAGTAACATGCGGTGTTTTATATATACAGCATTATAGCACTGGTTTAGTAGCATTTTTGTCCTCGCTCTATTCCCTCAGATCTGAGAGAAGCGACAGATGGTGCCAACACGTTCCGCATTCAGGCGAGCGAAAGCGCCGTCCGTCTCACACCTCAACAAATACTTCAGACTCAGTGCTGCATATTGGTTATTTTATGCCGTGGAGAACAGAGATCTAGACAGAGCCCTTGAAACCCTCTGTCGAAAACAGGGCTTATATAAGCAATATTTGGGAATGAAGGTGAGCGCACTCATCAACCCTCAAAATGTCCTCACAGCCGGCTGAGATGAGAACTGAAATGAGTCACGCTGTTATTCTGCACATTGTCTGGGTGAGAGACCTTTCAATCTTCTACACATACACACGTAATTCCAAATTCTTAGAATTTTTGTATTGTTCTGTATTGCATTGCTAACAAATTGAGTGCAGGTGAAGTGGGCCTTGGTGGCCATCGGATATAAAGGGAAGGGGCGTGGCCATTGTCTTCCAGTCTCAGTTAAAGGGTGTGGCCAATGTGTTCCAGTCTCAGTTAAAGGGTGTGGCCACTGTAGTGCCCTCTCGACTTTTACCTTCTGTAAAATGGTCCGGAAAAATTACCTCAGTTAATACTGATCCCGTCCGAATCGACCTGCTGTAAATATGTACGGTAAAATTCCGTCATTTCCTGTTTAAAAGTAGTTTTTGCCGCATTTTGCAAGCATGGAGGCGCCATGTTGTCTGTTTGCGCACGTGATAACAGGAAGCGACGTCATACGCACATGACGACAAGGAGGTTACTCCTAAAGCAAATTACGCCTCCCACTTCTGATAGTTTTACTGAGATGTCTTGTCCCGTGCGAATTGGCCAATTAATATTACAGACGTCCTGAGGTAAAATTGCATTACTCCACGTCCCCACGTAAAACTAATCCCGTCCGAATAGTGCTATTGTTGGTTTAATTATAGAAAATAACGTGAGGTCTTTATTTGATGAATTGATATGCCCTTAAAGATGACATGGCTTAAATCAATTTCCAGCTCACGGTTGAAAGATGGAGGATTGAGGAACATTGATACTGAGTAGTGTGTGTATCGGGATACACCCATGAGTTACTACACTGTATCTCTTCTGTATCTGTCTTCTGAGGTAGAGCATGAAGGGCAAATCGGCCCCAGGTGTGTATAGTCAGCCTTGAGGGTTGTTGAAGGCTTTTGTTAATGGCATAAAAATTGACCTTTAGAAAACTGCTCTGCTATTTACTAAGAAATAAATGACGCAGAAACCACAGATAGGATGAAATCCGAGTCTCCTGAGCAACATCTTTAACAATAGATTTCACATTTCATCTGATGTACAAAGCCCTTAACGCTCCGTATGGAGAGTTAACAGTACAATGACAGAACAAGCACTTAAACACAATGGCCAAAAAAACGACAAAAGATAAAAAAATTAAAAAAAAAACGGAAATAATTAATATGCCGATGAAAAAGCGTTTTAGATGTAGGCATCCTTTCAGTTCTGCAAGACCACTTCTTCTACATGGCATGGTGAAAAACTTTTCTTAGCTTAGACCAGTCATCCCCAACCCATACACCAAGCACTGTTAAACATGACAAAGTACCGGTGAACAGAGAGAAGAGCGATACACACCTCTCTCCACCAAAGCTACAACACCACTGCCGCTTGCAGCCGCTCAGCTCCAGGCGTCACCTAAACCCGGCCCGATATCATGATATTTTGCGCATGCGCAGTATTGGTGCGGCTTTAGGTGACGTCTCTCACCTCTCGTCCATGGAAAGTCACACAAACCCGAGAGAAATACACCACAGTAAATAAAATGGAAATAATTTAATGTTCCTTGGGCGGCCCGGTACCATTTGGTCCACGGACCGGTACCGGTCCACGGACCGGTACCGGTCCGCGGCCCGGGGTTGGGGACCACTGGCTTAGACCGCACATTACTTCCTTAGAATTTTACATCTGGAATATAATTATTTTTTCCATAGTATCAATTAAAACAGCTAGAATAAAACGATGATAAAGAAACCATTAGTGAGTTGGTGTGTTGTAGCTGGCTAACTGATTCTGAGAAAAGAAGTTAACACAACAGCATTTGTTCTTTGCAAATGATCCAAAATGCAGCTTCACGACTTGTTTATAACCTGCCTACAGTAAGTTCTCCACGCCACCCTATTACTGCGCTCCTAAACTGGCTTCTGGCAGCTACATGCATCAGATTTAAAACACTAATGCTTACCTACAAAGCCAAAAAAATGGTCCAGCTTCCTCTTTCCTCAAAGCTCTTATCACTTCTCACACTGTATCTCACTCCATCAGAGCTACCAGCACTGCTCTACTGGTCCCATCATCTCTCAGGTTAAGAGGTAGATATACATCAAGACTCTGTTCTGCTCTGGCAACGGGGTGGTGGAATGAACTTCCCCAAGATGTCCGAACAGCTGAGTCACTGTCTATCTGCAAAAGACCTTCATCTTCCTGAAATACTTAAACTTGCACTTTTTCCCTGTTTGTTATACAAGTATATTAAAAAAACAAAAAAAAAACGTTTTCGGTTGATGCTATCCTAAGTCGGTAACCCAGTGAACCAGTGTTAATGTGTTCATCTAAGACTTAACAGCATTTTGTACATCACTCTGGATATGGGCTTCTGCCAAATGCCATGAATATAAACAACAACAGTATTAGCTATTTAACAAGCTAAAAGCTAATTCTGATTAGTTCTGAAGGAATTGGTTTGTTTTACATACATACATTTATGGATTTACATATTTGTGGATTTGGAGAAGGCATTCGATTGTGTCCCTCGTGGTGACCTGTGGGGGTGCTCTGGGAATATGGGGTCCGGGGCCCTCTGCTAAGGGCTGTCCAGTCCCTATATGAAAGGAGCAGGAGTTTGGTTCGCATAGCCGGCAGTAAGTCAGACTTGTTCCCAGTGCATGTTGGACGCCGACAGGGCTGCCCTTTGTCACCAGTCCTGTTCATGATTTATATGAACGGGATTTTCCAGGGGCCGGAGGGAGTCCGTTTTGGGGACCACAGGATGGAGCGGGAGATCGACAGGCGGATTGGTGTATCTTCTGCAGTGATGTACCGATATCAATGTCGATATACCGGTCTGTTGTGGTGAAGAAAGAGCTGAGCCACAAGGCGAAGCTCTCTATTTACCAGTCGATCTACGTTCCTACCCTCACCTATGGTCATGAGCTTTGGGTCATGACCTAAAGGACAAGATGCAGGCGACCGAAATGAGTTTCCTCCGCAGGGTGGCTGGGCGCTCCCTTAGAGATAGGGTGAGGAGCTTGGTCACTCGGGAGGAGCTCAGAGTAGAGCCGCTGCTCCTCCACATCGAGAGGGGTCAGCTGAGGTGGCTCGGGCATCTGTTTCGGTTGCCTCCTGGACGCCTCCCTGGGGAGGTGTTCAGGGCATGTCCAACCAGGAGGAGGCCCTGGGGAAGACCTAGGACACGCTGGAGGGACTATGTCTCTCGGCTGGCCTGGGAACGCCTCGGTATTCCCCCGGAAGAGCTGGAGGAAGTGTCTGGGGAGAGGGAAGTCTGGGCATCCCTGCTTAGTCTGCTGCCCCCGCGACCTGGCCCCAGATAAGTGGTAGAAGATGGATGGATGGATGGATGAATGGATGGATGGACATTTAAAAGTGGGTAAAAGTTTAACTGAAATTATTGATGACTGGGGAAGTTTTCTATTAATATATAGTAAGGAGTCTCCAGTTTCAGAAACGACGCATGTTCCACCACAGGAAAATAATTAGCGTATAGTTAAACGTCTTAAAGAACTATTCGAAATGTGATTAAATAGAACACCTTTAACATTTCTACAAATTCTACACAATTTTTTTCTACAGTACCCGAATAGACAAATTCTATTTTTATTCTATTTTACCCCCTCAAACAGACAAAAAAAAAGAAGAAAAATTGTTATATTGTGTATGACCATGTGTACATGTGATGAATTTGGATTTGAAAATATTTGCGAAGTAAAAATCAATGAAATCAAAAGTTACTAATTTATTTAAAAGACTCTATATTTATTATGTCCATCTGTTACATGTAGCAGTAACGAGTAGTTAATATCACATCATCTCAGTTCCACCTGAAAGAGCAAAGATTTATTTTGTTATTTAGCTCGACCCTGAAAATGTCTAGATCCAACATCTGTAAGAGTTTAATGAGAGATAAAAGAATCTTAATGAGATACAGAATCATATATCAGAGAATTCTCTGAGCACAGGCTGGGGCAGAAACACAATATAGGCCAGCTGGGTTCGAGCCTCATTATCAGTTTATACAAAGCTGCGTAATGTGCTCAGTGACAAGCCGTATTAATAGACTGTGGGTGAGCTTTTACAGAGCCTGTGACCAGCGGTAATTTTATACAGCCTCGCTAATATTATAACGCTGACCAGGAGAGCTGAGAAAATAAAAAGCTCATTAAAATTCACTACAGAGTTACGTGTCGGACATGCAAAGTGGACACGAGTTGTCCTGAAAGCGAGACAGCAACCTTTCTAAACAAACCAAACCAAAATGCACCGAAATGAAATCTCAGAAAATTCATCTGGACAAACACTTCCTTCATGCAGACCGAGTCCACTGGAATATACACTGTTGTTGAGAGGACGGTCTTTACATTTACTTATTAATGGTGCTTGCAAAGCAACATTCTTCTTATTTTGCAGGACAAAACTTCGGCGCGTAACTTGTCCCGCAGCTTTTGTCCTAGACCCATGAATGAGGTGTCAAATTGACCGGCTCATTGAGGAGAGGTGTGCTATGACTTTTATAAGCGATCGGAATTCCGGAATTCCCGCAACGGAAGCTCAAACTGGCTTTTTTTCCCCCCAACAGACTTCCATTATAAATTTTGGAGGTTTATAACTCGGCAAGTTTTCGAGCGATTTACACCAAACTCGACCAGCTCCTTTAGGACCTTACTCCAGACAAACTTTTATTTCAGTAGCAACTTTTGTCCAAAAGTATTGGCACCCCACCGTGACATCACGTGTAGCCCCGCCTCCAAAATAAGCGAAATCAAAAAGTTAGCACAACATGGACATGTCATATATCAAAACACTCAGCCCGATGAGGGGAACTTGCCACGTGCAAGCACCATTCACATTTTCTTCAGGAAATGTACATTCTGTCCAGTGTCAGACAAATGAAGATGAGTTTGGTTCCTCACAACATCCCACGGTGTTCTTCCTCACCACCGTCATAGGTGGTAGAGATAAATAGTTATAGTAATCAGAGGTGGCAAAAGTACACACATCCTTTACTCAAGTAGAAGTACAGATACTCATTTTTTAAAAGACTCCAGTAAAAGTAGAAGTAGTGACTACACTCTTTTACCCAAGTTAAAGTAAAGAAGTATGGGCTCTGACTTAAGTAAAAAGTCGCCGATACTACTACCTGTTTAGTGTCATGCTGGTAACTGGACATCATGTATATATATATATATATATATATATATATATATATATATATATATATATATATATATATATATATATATATGTGTATGTGTGTGTGTTTGTGTGTGTATATGTACTGTATATGAACTGTATATGAATATATAATTTTGGAGTATGCTGATGAATATTTGTGTTCATCAGCCACAAGATTGTTATGAAAGGCAGGCACTGATGTAGGTGAGGTAGGGTGGAGTCAGCGTTCACATTCATCCCAAAGGTGTTCAGTAGGGAGGAGATCAGAAAACAACCACATATAGCAGGAAAGGTCAGGTGACCCAATACTTAGCTCCGCTATCCTTAGTCTATGTCTGATAGCCAGTAAATAATACAGTACACCAGTCACATGGGGAAAAAGCCGCACAATGATAGGATGATAGGCTGGAAACAGCGCTCAATGAGGAGAAATAATACTAAAAGTAACGAGTCCGTTTTGAAAATGTAAGAAGTAAAAAGTACAGATATTTGTGTAAAAAATGTAATGAGTAAAAGTAAAAAGTTGTCCGAAAAATAAATAGTGGAGTAAAGTACTGACACCAGAAAAATGTACTTAAGTACAGTAACGAAGTATTTTTACTCCGTTACTTCCCACCTCTGATAGTAAAAACTTTAAATTTAAACTTTAGATTTTTATTGTTTCTGTACTTCTCTAAATCAACTTTGGGACAATGGCAATTGTTAAAAGTGCTAAAATAAAATCAATTGAATTCGATTTAAACGAATTACACGCGAAATGTCCGTTTGTTTTTGACCATCATGTCCTTTACAATGGCATAACAAGGCTGTGTCTGAAATATTAGACAATAATGTTAAGTTTCTGCAGGAAACAGTATTAGTGTAGAAACAGGAAGGAGAGCCACAATTGCTGGACTCAGCGGTGCACTTGCACGTGTCTGAATTGTGGTAAAGGTGCCATTTGGACGAATATCCGGCTCTTTCGTCATACGTTTTTGTCCTTGTTCTCTACAGACTATTTCACTGAGAACAGAGAACATAAGGCACGTCTGACCTTTATTCGGCTTCAGAACGAGGCAGGTGATCTGAAATCAGACGTCCCACAGGCTTTAAGGTGACCCAGAAACAAAGGAAAATTCGAACGGTGTCGGGTATCTCTTAATTCTTACATTTGGTTGTAGGTCAAAATGACCTATTTTGAAATTCGCAGTAAAAGTGGAACACCACTAAAATTTATTTATATATGTATATGTATATATATAAAAAACAACTTTCTTATATCTACATACACGCTTATTTAAACTTATATTATTTGCTTATTATTTATGGATTTGTTTGTTGCTAACTTGTAATTGATTGATTTCTTTGTTTTCGATTTAAGATTCAGATTTTTTGTTGATTTACATTCGACTCAATATCACCTGGTATCAATAAAGTAGCTAATTCAGCTCTAGCTATTGAGGAAGTGACATTTCAGCCACAATTCTGTTCATTTTTGCCCTGCTCGTGGAAATAGATCCCTAAAAGTGGCAGATTGCACAGAGACCAGCGGAGCGATACACACAGCGAAACGTCTCGGCTGTTGTCGTATTAATTATAAGCACTCTTGGAATTCCTCCAATCAAATTAGTGGAGTGGAACTAACTGTTGTATAATACTGTTTACTCTCCTAATGACTGAGCTGAAGATAACAGAAATAGCTTGGTGCGCAGGATGTGTTTAGAATTCTGTTCGATTTATTTAGCGCACCTTGATGATATACGCCGTCGACTTGACATTTGCCGGATGCTGCTGTAACAGCCAGAGATCTCTAAAAGTCTACGATTTATGGGCTTCCTTTCTTATAGTAAATCATAAGCTCGTGTGTTTAGGTAGAACGTTAAAATCGAAAAGGAATTATCTAACGGGATCGTGTTCGTGCGGACGGCACCTCGATCAAAATGTAGACTAGATATAGTGCAGATTGTTTTTGTATATGATTACTGCGAAAGTGGTAGCGTTGTTTTCATTTCTCTCTAACAGAAAAAACCTGAGTTCTACATCAACAAAACACAAATGTGCAAATGTTTTAGGCAGGTGTGAAAAAATGCTGTAAACAAAGAATGCTTTCAGAAATATAAATGATGAATGTTTATTTCTGTCAATTTACAAAATGCAAAGTGAGCAAACAAAAGAAAAATCTGAATCAAATTAATATTTGGTGTTACTTCCTTTTTCCTTGAAACCAGCATGAAGCGATGGCACGACCCCCACAGAGCCCTGATCTCGACATCATCGAGTGTGTCTGGGATTACATGAAGAGACAAAAGGATGTGAGAAAGCCAACATCCACAGAAGATCCGTGGTTAGTTCTCCAAGATGTCTGGAACGACCTACCGGCCGAGTTCCTTCACAAACCGTGTGCGAGTGTACCTAGAAGAATTGCTGCTGTTTTGAAGGCAAACGCTGGTCACACCGAATATTGATTCGATTTAGATTTCTCTTTTGTTCATCCACTGCATTTTGTTCATTTATGAATAATAATAATAATAATAATAATAATAATACATTTTTAACACTTTCATTTTTTAAAGCAATCTTTGTTTACAGCATTTTTTGACACCTGCCTAAAACTTTTGCACAGTACTGTATAACCTTTAAATCGGTTACATCAGTATCAAATCAATTACTTTACTAAATATAATCCTTTTACTGTCCCTTCAGCCACAAAAGTTTAACAAAAATTCATTCCAATAGCAAGCATTCACACTGTATATAACACAATAGATTATAAACAAAGATATACATAAAACATTACCAGTTACATTAATCTCCTTACTCAGCAAATTGAATATTTCAGTGTCAGTAATGAATGATCGTTCTTGCAAAATTTTACCCAGGGCGCAACCTGTCCCTCAGTGGGGCCCGTATGAAGACGTCCCTCTATTACTGAAACGAAGATTAAGACACTCACATTCTCTCATATTGTCAGGACTCAGCCCGGACTTTGGCCATGTGCCTTTTGTTTATGTTCTGTTTTTACGCGTCTGCCCCGCCCTTGTCTTTTCCTCCCAGCCTCTGCACACCTGTCCCTCATGTGTCACGATTATTAGTACTATTTAGTTGAGCCGCGTTGCCTTGTGCGGCGCCGAATCCTATTGTCTTCATGTCTGGTTTTGTCGTTGTCCTGTTTTCGTGTTTTGTTTTGTTAATACATCCCCGTTTATTTTAGCTGTCCTGCAATTGGGTCCGTTTTTTTACCTCGCGTCAACTGACACATATTCACCTTAAACTTACCAACTCATTATTTCAAGATTTTATCTCATTATTAAACGTATTCATTACTTCAAGATATTATCTAAAGCTTACTCATTTTTTTCAAATTATTCTCGTTATTAAACTCATTTCAAGAATTTCTCATTATTAAACGTATCCATTACTTCAAGGTATTTTCTATTAAAATTACTAACTCGTTATTTCAAAATATTCCCATTATTCAAACTTATTATTTCGAGTTATTCTCATTACAAAAATAAACACCTCAAATAGTAGTTTACGATATCCTGTTACTAAAATGTCTAGCTGAACATTTCAAGAAATTAATGTTTTTAAAATAGCTTACTCGTTATTTCAGGAATTTCTCAATTAATATGGTGAAAATTGGTGTGTTACTAATTCGGCACATTATCGTATTATTGAACTCACTCGTTCCTTCATCGATCTCTCGTTATTAAATTTGCTAACTCGGTATTATGAGTTAACTCTAGAAAGTCAGAATAATGTTATTTTGACAAAAGTAATGAAATGTTCTGAAATAATGAGTCGGCAGGTCATAATGAGTTACCGTGTCACTGAGTAACAATAATGAGATAATATCATGAAATAACGAATCAGTAAGTCATTGTAATTAGATATCTTGAATTTCTTGAGTATAAGTGGTTAATAAATCATAATTAGGTAATCGTGTATGTTGCTATAACATATCAATGTTTCACTAAGTTTTAATAACAACATTGCAATGAGAAATCATAAAAAGATAATATCCTTAATTTAATATCCTTAATTTCATTCATTCGTTAATTTTCTACCGCTTATCCGAACTTCTCGGGTCACGGGGAGCCTGTGCCTATCTCAGGCGTCATTTGGCATCGAGTCAGGATACACCCTGGACGGAGTGCCAACCCATCACAGGGCACACACACACACTCATTCACTCACACACTCGCACACTACGGACAATTTACCAGAGATGCCAATCAACCTATCATGCATGTCTTTGGACCGGGGAGGAAACCGGAGTACCCGGAGGAAACCCCCGAGGCACAGGGAGAACATGCAAACTCCACACACACACAAGGAAGAGGCGGGAATCGAACCCCCAACCCTGGAGGTGTGAGGCGAACGTGCTAACCACTAAGCCACCGTGCCCCCTATCCTTAATTTCCTAAATCTAAATAATATAGAAGTTTCAGAATTTTGGGATTCTGGTCTTTTAAAATATTTATCCTATTGTGAAAGAAAGAATGACTTATTTACACACGGATTTGTCTGTCTTTTTAAATCTGTAACATACAGGAAGAATTTCTTTTTTCTTTTGTCTCCTCGAAGCTGAACCTTGTCAGTAGAGAAACAGCTTCACTTTTCAGTCGTCTCTGCAACCTGGAGGGAAATTTTACAAGCTGTTGATTTTGCCCTTTTAGGCAATAGGAAGTTTGGTGGAATTACGTAAAGGTCACTCTGAAAATCCCAATTGATTTGTTTGTTTGTTAGTTTGGCGTGAGCACGAGGCAGAGAGGAAGTGTGTTCTGCCCTCACGGAAATGGCGGGAAGAAAAATCGATGAAGCCATCGGTGGAAGAAATTGTTCACTGACAAGCGAGGTGCAGAGTCATAAAGCTCACACCTGCTGAATTGTGCTTCGCGGTGCAAATTTGCTAAACATACCAAAGGATTTAATTAGTGAACGTATCAGCGTTTACTGTAACAGGGAGAGGTTTAGCACTAGAGATTAGAGAAATGCAGATTTAGAGGTTTGCTTTGAAAGCATATGGAACTTTCTATTGTTTTCACAGCATATTAGCTATAAATTAGCGCTTTCACCGTAAACGTTCGAGATCTATTGGGAAAAATAGTGTAGCAAAAAAAATTCTAATAGCCTCCTTTATCAACAAATGCAATTAATTTCACATTAAGAAACTTTTTTTTTTTTCAATTATAAAGTTAATCATGCTGTTAGAAATTAATGTATACTATTGAGAGTTATGTAATTTTTTTTTTTTGGTTGAAAGGCGAGAACGTTAAAAGTGCTGAAGGGAAAGGAATAATTGTTATTAATCTATTTTTAATGAGCTTTTTGTAGGTTGTGAGTCAGCTTTTTTTTTTTTTTTTTTAAATTGCTGACAGTTTGTCTTTGTCCTGACTTTTTGTGTGACCCGTTAATGTCCTTAAACTCTGCGTCCGTTCCACGTTGACGATCGGCAAAATGAGACGTGGTATGATTCCACGGCAGTGACGAGAAGATCGGAACGAAATCTAATTGCTGTGGATATCTGCGGCGTGTCACCTCGGACACAAGGATTCGGTCCTGATCGGGATTAGAGCGCTTACTTAATCTTACTTAAGTTTATATTGTTCAAATTATTACTCATCCTAGCTTGTTAGTGTAATAAGTCTGTTTTTCTTTTTGTCCTGTTTCTGTCTGCTGCCTTGCCCTGTTGTTATTTGTTTGCTCTGCCCACTTCTTGATTACCATGGACACTAATTGTACTCAAACTTTCCTCTAGGTGTGTTGTCTTTGTCTCTGCCTTGTAATTGGTTCCTGTCACCTATATATTCTCTGTTTGTTCACTTCCCTGGTGCTAGTCGTTTCAATGTTCCTGTTTCCTGTCAGCTCTGTGTTCGGACTTGTTTTGCCTGCCTGTCTGTGTACCTGTTTTCTTGTTTTTTTGTCATTAAATCTCTTTACTGCATTTGGATCCTCATTCGCCTTTGTCCCGCCATGACAGTTAGCTTAAATTCTGTGTTTTGTTTAGTTATATTATCGCACTCCTCACACTGAGGTTTAACACTGAAGCCAGGATTTTTATACTCTCACGTTTCACACTGTACATATAGTACCTAAACCCTGGATTAACCTTCTTATTTGCATATCCGCGTATCAATAACCCTGATTGGATAAATCCAGCAGGTTACTGTTTTAAATAACGGCTCGTCTCACGCATTCACGCGTTCGTTGTTCTGGATCTGAGCAGGTTGTGTTCTTCTTATTCTTATTCAGGAAACACTTCAACTAGCACAAAAAAAAAAAAACACAACCTTTGACACTTTTTCATTGTAACTTTGAACTCATGGTATCTTGAGTATGTAACCTAGCGAGCCAGCATTAATGTATTCAGTGTTAGAGATTAGAGATACACTTACTGTATGTACGTCGCTCTGGATAAGGGCGTCTGTCACATGCTGTAAATGTAAATGTGTCATTTTTCACAGCTCTTTAGTCTAATGTTGCTCTTTAAGATTCTATCCTAAAGATTTTAAAGATATGACATATTACTATCTCTCGTATATATGTGTATACTATATATTATATACTATTTTATTTTAGTTTTACTTTATTTTAGTGTTATTAAAATGCCAAGTCTTTTCGTTGTGAGTGCTTTCCTGGTGTTGATCCTTGTCTGGTTTCCCGGTTACTTATATTCAAGTTCCGTCTGCACATCAGTCTGTTTGTTGCTCTCCTGACCTTCGGCTGTTTTCAGATCTACAACCTTGCCTTTGTCCGTCAGTTCTGAAATAAAGCATTTTAACCTGCACCTGCAAACGTCTCTTCTGCTGCCTGACAGTGAAAACATAGAAATCTTTATTTTAAAAAAAGTGGGAAAATCATGAAAATAAAAAAATAAAATTATATTCAAGTAAATTTAAATAAACTAAAGGCATTAAATAGCAGAAATGATCTCATGATCACACTTAACTCGTTATTTCATGATATTCCCTCATGATTAAACTTGCTAACTCATTATTTTTGACTTAACCGTAGAAAGTCGATATAATATGTTATTTAGACAAAGGAATGGAATAATACGTTACGATCATGTGGTTGTTATCAGTTTTATCTTTCAGATCTTTCTAATCTTTTTTAGCCGTCTGAAGCTCGTCGTGTCGTTCATCGTTATCGATGTTCATTGATATTGGTCTACAGTGAAGTTCGCCGTTTTGCCGTCGTATGCTAACAAAGTGTTGCTACGTCCTGGTGTTTTCATGATACGTACGGTTTCTGATTGGGTGTCTGATGGTAATCGTGGTTCCAGTGACACCAGATCCACAAGCAAACATGACAGAGTTTCCCCAAATACCCACTGTGTATCGATTAGTACGGAATCTGGATCCATTCCCTTTGTCGTACTGTTTACCGGGGACCGGTTCACGCTTTGTTGTAATTCATTTCAACGACTAAAATCTTTATTCCTCCCCTGACACTGAGAGCAAGTTGGAGGAAAAGTCTTAATAATATAATATTTCACTCTTTCCTGAAGAACGATCTGTACCGCATGCCTCAAAGCTAATTACCACCTAAAAAAAACCTTGCCCTATAAATCAGTCCAAGCCATTGCTGCA
>NC_062542.1:2764368-2779368 GCF_022655615.1 Tachysurus fulvidraco
TTCGATCGATACTGTTCTCTGAGTAAGCGCCTAGTATGGAAACGATAATGTATTCAAATGAGCGACCTATATGGACCAATCAGAACAGAGAATTTAATGACAGCGCCACGTTCTTATCCCATTAACTCATTAGACAGGACGTACCGCATTTATCCTCTCATCAGGAAAGACACAGAACTAATCCCTCTGTCGGAAATAGACTTCAGTAACTGTGCGTCTTTGTCTATAAGGCAGTTTGACTCGACTAAATTAGCATTCATTACCATTCGCAGTGTCTCACACGAGCGTCAGGTCGGTGAAAACCGATTCAATCATTCTTTCCTCACACACTGGATCATAAAGCAAAACCGTATTAATAGAAATCGCCAAATGCAGATACATTACTGGAGGAGAGGGTATAAATCTGAGTAAACTCTTCCCCCGTTTCAGAAACTCCACTCGGTCAATTATGTAAAACAGACGCAGTTTGAGCGCGACGTGGACTGAGTGATGTCCTAACAAAACACACTCGGGACTCCGAGCCATTCGATAAAACCCACAATATTACAAAAGCAACGTGCTTCGGATTGTGGAGATTAAACGCAGGTAAAATTCACAGTCTAACACCGAGCTGCTTTTGTAATTTCACAGCACGACATAAACAGCGTTTAGGGAAATCAATGAGTGTGATAGGAGAGAGATCGGCACTCGGGGATCTAAAGTAATCCTTTAGAAATAAATCTGAACGATTACTGATGAAAGAAAAAAAGAAAGAAAGAAAGAAAGAAAGAAAGGAAGAAAGAAAGAAAGATAGAAAGAAAGAAAAAGAAATCTAATGAGTGTGATAGGAGAGAGATCGGCACTCGGGATCTAAAGTAATCCCTTAGAAATAAACCAGAACGATTACTGATGAAAGAAAGAAAGAAAGAAAGAAAGAAAGAAAGAAAGAAAAAAAGAAAGAAAGAAAGAAAGAAAGAAATCTAATGAGTGTGATAGGAGAGAGATCGGCACTCGGGATCTAAAGTAATCCCTTAGAAATAAACCAGAACGATTACTGATGAAAGAAAGAAAGAAAGAAAGAAAGAAAGAAAGAAAAAGAAAGGAAGAAAGAAAGAAAGAAAGAAAGAAAGAAATCTAATATGAGTGTGATAGGAGAGAGATCGGCACTCGGGATCTAAAGTAATCCCTAAGAAATTAACCAGAACAATTACTGAAGAAAGAAAGAAAGAAAGAAAGAAAGAAAGAAAGAAAGAAAGAAAGAAAGAAAGAGAAACCTAAGACAATCATGCGGTTGATACGTTGCTTGTGAACGCAACATTATTATCCACAAACATCCTTTCGGTAGACATTTAAACAGATAACAGACCGATATATTAAACAGTGGTCCACAAGCCGTGAGGACAGAAAACCAAAGAAAAATACATAATAACGTATGGCCTCTGCGGGCTTCCGTAGCTTTGAGATATGTTTCGCTGTATGTGAGTTTTTATTCCTTTCGGTTCTGTAGAAGACAAGTTACATAAAATATATTTCCTCACAGCAAATTTCTCAAAAATACAAAGATTTATTTTTGTGTCCATTGTGTCCATGCTGTTGCCATAGAAACAACGGCGCTACTGTATATTCATAGAGAGTTCGAGAAATTCGGAAAAATTTGAATTAAGTAGAGAATTCCCTTCTCCAACACGTTACATAACAACCCTCCTAAAGAGCATTTCTCTCTGAACAAGAAAAGGAGGATGATTACATGCAGCCAGGATCGTGTGAAACAAATCCTCCCTTTACTTACAGTCTTACGGTCTTTCTCCTTCGGCTCACGTTTACCGCCCGGAGGTCCCGCTACATTAACTATTTATTTTTCATGCAAGCCATAGTAAAGCGCCTTACACCGGTACAAGTGTTCGTGCTGCTTTCAGAAGACTGCGTGCCATAGATAATCCCCGTGCCTGGACCCACTTCAAAAATATAATCAAGCTGAAGATTAAAGCGGCGCATAAATTATTCACATGGCGAGGCATAAGACCAAGAACATGTCAACACCTATGATCAAGCTGTTGGAGAAATCTGTAGCACGTGTGTTAGTGCGGTCAGGCTGAAAACGCAGTAGAGCGAAACCGAGGAAGAACTTTGTTCGTTAGATGTTTTTTTTTGTTGTTATTGTTGTTGTTTTTTAATTAATACACAATTTGAATGAATTCGTGGGTCAGCACCGGCTGATGAAGGCCAAGCTCATTTTATCCAAAGCTAACATCAGAACACGGAATGGAACCAGAGTGTGCAGGATGATAAACGTTCGGTTTCTGTAAGATGTTTTTGACTTATGTTCCAAGAAAGAAAGAAAGAAAGACAGACAGACGGACAGACGGAGACTGTACGGTTGGACTTGGCTAGTAAAATATTTTGAAAGAAAGAAAAGTGATCCTTCAGTCATACAGAAATTCACTCATTCATTCATTTTCTACCGCTTATCCGAACATCTCGGGTCACGGGGAGCCTGTGCCTATCTCAGGCGTCATCGGGCATCGAGGCAGGATACACCCTGGACGGAGTGCCAACCCATCACAGGGCACACACACACACACTCTCATTCACTCACACACTACGGACAATTTTCCAGAGATGCCAATCAACCTACCATGCATGTCTTTGGACCGGGGGAGGAAACCGGAGTACCCGGAGGAAACCCCCGAGGCACGGGGAGAACATGCAAACTCCACACACACAAGGCGGAGGCGGGAGTCGAACCCCCAACCCTGGAGGTGTGAGGCGAACGTGCTAACCACTAAGCCACCATGCCCCACCCATACAAAAATGTTTGTGGTAAAATAATAAAAAAAAAAAACACTTTCTGAATTTTGCAAGGTATCTATTCACTATTTCGCTCCTCCAGTTCTCTCAGCAGAATAAACGATCCTTCAAAAATAAATGTGGGATCCATTACATCTCTCTGTGCTGTTTACTATAAAAAAAATTTTTTTAAAAAAGACGCGAGAAGCGAGAATTATCTGTTCTGCCAAGAATTCTGAATAACAACTGAGCATTCGAGTACAGAATTCTAGTCATGGTTTTGTTTCTGTTCCTAACAACCTTTTTGTATGACATGACGATTATTTATCAACATACACAATGAGTACTTAATGAACGTAGCTGATAATAATAACACAGGAGAAGAAGCTTGAAATAGATCTTCGGCGATCTCCACATGAACACAGAGTCCGCAGCACGACACTGCAGAAATCTACGAACAGGATCCCGAACGTGGCTCTAGAGCATCGGCACCGTAGTAGGTGGATGTGGTAGCCTAGTGGTTAAGGTGTTGGGCTACCGATCGGAAGGTTGTGAGTTCGATTCCTACGTCTCCCGGGCTGCCATTGCTGGGCCCCTGAGCAAGGCCCTTAACCCTCAATTGCTCAGTTGTATAAAAATGAGATAAAAAATGTAAGTCCCTCTGGATGAGGGCGTCTGCTAAATGCTGTAAATGTAATGTAGTAGGTGAACTACGGAAGGTCCTGACGACTATTTGAGGATCAGCGCTTGAGCTGATCTTCATAATAACTGAGGGGTTGTTGTTGTTGTGTAATTAACTCTGTTCATAATTATGTTGCAAGTGAAGATTTGAAATATGAGAGAAACGCTTTGGATTTTACTTTGTGAACATTTCATTCTTATGTAATAAAACTAATTCAAAAATGTTTTTGATTCCGACTTATATGACATATATATATAGTGCGTCCATGAATAATACTCACTCACTCTCACTCATTTTCTACCGCTTTATCCGAACTACCTTGGGTCACGGGGAGCCTGTGCCTATCTCAGGTGTCATCGGGCATTGAGGCAGGATACACCCTGGACGGAGTGCCAACCCATCACAGGGCACACACACACACACACACACTATGGACAATTTTCCAGACCATACCTACCATGCATGTCTTTGGACCCAGGGAGGAAACCGGAGTACCCGGAGGAAACCCCCGAGGCACGGGGAGAACATGCAAACTCCACACACACACAACGCGGTGGTGGGAATCGAACCCCGACCCTGGAGGTGTGAGGTGAACGGGCTACCCACTAAGCCACCGTGCCCCCTCCATGAATAATAATGAGTGGATAAATATACTGTGTGATAAATATGAGTAACGTGTTCGATTTTTTGCGGTTCACTGAACCATCAAATCCATTCATTTGCTGAAAGACTCTCTGGAGATGCAGGCTTGGTTCACAAAATCTCATTCAGCCCTTGAAATTTCCATTATCTTTCCGACTTTTTTCAGCATTACTAATCAAATGATTACAGCCGACGCCGAGGCTTCGCCGAAACAGAACCGACACGGACATCCCGCGGTGACGATAAACGACGGACCGCAAGACGTCTCCTTCAACAACAAACGCGATAATTTTCTGTTCATCTCACAGCTTTTTCCGATACGATTCCCTGCTCCGGATAACCTAATGTTGGGTAAACGAAAGTATCTCATAAGTGCTCATAAAAGCAGGCTGATCTCAATGCTGCGCTATATTAGATCTCGCTGATAGAAAAAATCTCAGGCCCCAATAAGAATCAGATTCTGTTCTGAAAAGGAGATTTTTTTTTCCTACCAAGCAGAAGATGAAAGCACAGGCTCTAAACGAGGGGAAAAAATGTCGTCGGGAAAACATCCGATCACCGTGTTGTTGACCTTGAGGACCAGATTAAAAACAAAGATATCTGGAAGTGAAAAAGAACCTTTAGTTCAATTATTTTTCCCCAGACAAGGATACACCCTGGACGGAGTGCCAACCCATCACAGGGCACACACACTCTCATTCACTCACACACACACACACTACGGACAATTTTCCAGAGATGCCAATCAACCTACCATGCATGTCTTTGGACTGGGGGAGGAAACCGGAGTACCCGGAGGAAACCCCCGAGGCACGGGGAGAACATGCAAACTCCACACACACAAGGCGGAGGTGGGAATCGAACCCCCAACCCCGGAGGTGTGAGGCAAACGTGCTAACCACTAAGCCGCCGTTACCCCCCAATAAGCTTATTGTACCGGTAAAAATGATTAAGTTCAAAACCTAATTACTGTTCAAACATTTCATTGATAAAAGCAATCTTTTTTTTACTCACCTAAATAAATCCTCAGTGTAGAATTCTTTACTCTGTTGTTTTGTTTTGTTTTTTGTCAGAAATTTAATATCAAGAACTCAAACAAAAAGCTACAATACAAAAATGAGCAAAACTTCACCTGTGTTAATAATTAGATGAAACAGGACACAGGTGAGTGCTGGGTGAAGTCATGCAACGGAGGTGCAGGGGTTGATGGGAAATGTAGTCTCATGCTGATTTCAGCGCTAACATGACTATAGCACTATTCGGACGGAACTAGTTCTACGTGGGGACGTGGAGTAATGCAATTTTACCTCAGGATGTCTGTAATATTAATTGGCCAATTCGCACGGGACAAGACATCTCAGTAAAACTAGCAGAAGTGGGAGGGGTAACTCGCTTTAGGCACCACAGTAACCTCCTTGTCGTCATGTGCGTATGACGTTGCTTCCTGTTTCAAGCGCCTCCATGCTTGCAAAATGCGCCAAAAACTACTTTTAAACAGGAAATGATAGAAGTTTACCGTACATATTTACAGCGGGTCGATTCGGACGGGATTAGTATTACCTGAGGTCATTTTTCCGGACCTTTTTACAGAAGGTAAAAGTCGCCGTAATCTTTACTGACATTGTCCGTAATGATTACCGAGATGGCGCATTCGGATGGGACTAAAATCACAGAGAAGCTCTGGTAATAATTACTTTACCCCCCACGTCCCCACGTAAAACTAATCCCGTCCGAATAGTGCTTAAGTCAGTACAAACAAATGAGAAAAATTGCAATTGTAGGCAAACTGTAATAGATAGATATTGTAATAGATATGAAGCTATTGAGGACGTGCTGGGACTCACTTCGCTTCACAGCAGCTTCGCTCCACATCACTCCACCAGCTCGTCGACGTATTTTCCTGCATTTTTTGCTTTATTCGATTCCTTACGTCTAAGTAACGTCTTTCAAACGTGACACAAACTGACTCTGGTGAACAATAATATTGCATTTTAGGTAAAAAGCTTAGTATCCTGTTCCTCGATGATGATGTTGTTGTGTACAAGGTTGCCAGTGTACTGCTTTTATGCCAAATGAAGCTCACTTTCGGAAAAGGTTATGGGTTTAAAAAGAAGATTCCTGGTCTGGTGTTTTATTTTGAAGGGGGATTCGCTTAAATCTAATCAAATTCTGCAATCATGGTTAGCTATAAAAAAATAAAAGTAAGGTCAGATAGCATCTTTCATGTACAAAGCTAGCTGTTTGTATGAGGTGAATTAGAGATACAGCAGAAAGAATTGCACACACGCCATAGTTAATCAGCTAAAATGCTAAGAAAAGAATAAGAAACACGTGTCTTCTTTTATCCAGCGACGAACTACCGTAGGTCACGCTAGGCTATTATATTTCAGGACAGTTTTTCTGAAACATGGCAACCCTTTGTTTTGATCTGCAGGTTAAATCTGAACCCTGGAGGGTTTTCTTTCTTCTTTTTTTTTTCTTTTTTTTTATTAGCTTTTCTGTCAGGCGGATTGCTTAAAAAGTTTTGATCTAAGAGGCGGTTGTAAGAAAATTCCCTTCAGGACGTGAAGAACCTTTAACTTAGAAAAAAAGAGATTAGTACATAAATACTAATATCAGAAGTATATCGGCGGAACACAGGAGTTTATGGCTTTCGTTTGGATTTCATCCCTTTCTTATTTATTTTTCAAAATTCTAAAAATTGAGTTTATTTCTTGTTTTAAATGAAAATATAAAAATGTTCAACATGAGATGTCTCTCGGCTAGGAACGCCTCGGTATTCCCCCGGAAAAGCTGGAGGAAGTGTCTGGGGAGAGGGAAGTCTGGGCGTCCCTGCTTAGACTGCTGCCCCCGCGACCCGGCCCCGGATAAGCGGTAGAGGATGGATGGATGGATGGATGGATGGATGGGATGTTTGAACCCCTCTGAAAACACAAAACTGATTATCTTGTTGCCTGCTAAAGTAAACACATGGTTAGCTTTCATATTCTTCAGCACATCAATTAAAACAAACAAAACTCTCAGCTGTGCTGTTGTTCTAGAATAATAAAAAAAAAAAAAATATTTATATATATATATATATATATATATATATATATATATATATATATATATATATATATATAATCAGCTAATCCGAGCTGAATATTTCAGCTAATCCGAGCTGAATATTTTAATGAATTCGTTGTTGTACCAAAAACTCAGGATACCTCCGAGAAATTTGGCCGAAATCAAATTGTATTGTTCTGCATATTCATGACGTGTACTGCCTTTGCATTCTAACACTGCAGTTCATTTATTTTCATTCTGTATCACTTACGAGAATAAAAAAAAAAGGTTTTGTTTGATTAAACCGAAGTCTTTGTAGCATTTTCTCACAGGAGAAGAGATATACATTCTGTTGCATATCTAAAGACTTTACCAAGATAATGGAATTGGGGTCGACGAGGATATGGTGTGGAACTGGTGTAAGATTTCTACACAATTTCATTCCTTCATTTTGCTAATTTTAGCTCTACATACCGGATTAGAATGATTTGATCGGTCAGATCCGAACCCGGATAACCGATGACCAGTTTTGGTCCACATTTACACCAACATCTGGAAAACATACTGTAACATCAACATGTGCAAAAATTTCCTTTATCAAAAATACAGAATGTACATTGAAGGCATCAGCGGTAACGTCAATAAAATGTGTTTAAATATATAGCTTACATTTACGCTATTTGGTAGACATCTTTTTCCAGAGTGACTTACAGGGATGTTTGGAAGTCTCGATCAATGATTTACATCCTGATACTGGTTCATTAGGTCACTACACTACTATTAGGGCCGGTGTGTTGTTGACTGGAAGATCAGGGTTCAAGCTCCAGCACTGCCAAGCTGTCACTGGGCCCTGTTAGCTCTCTTAGCTTTGTTGTTTGGATTCTTGTGCAACAATAAAAGGAAGAAATCAGCAAAGGTAAATCCAGTGTAAGTGCTACTTAATACTTAGCAGCTCTTTCATGACTAATCAGACTCTAGTTGGTTTACAAAAATTGCCTGATTGTTTTCTTACTGATCTTTTGATACACATTTAAAGTAAAAAATAGAAGAAGAAGAATTAGCTAGCTAACATTAACTACAGTATACTCACAAAAGGGATTCTACTTACAATTAAAACCACCTCGGTTATTTTTTAAGACACTACAGTCCTATGTTTTAGTTTTAAACTGTTACAGACTGAATTCCCAGGTCAAAAATGTGTTCAAAAAGAAAGTAGCTGGCACGTCTGCCATGTCCCGTGTCCTCGATGAATAGACGTTTCTGACAGGTAAATGTTATTCTAATTTTGCTTGTCTGGTCCATTAGCTGGGGGGCACGGTGGCTTAGTGGTTTGCACGTTCACCTCACACCTCCAGGGTTGGGGGTTCAATTCCCACCTCCACCTTGTGTGTGTGGAGTTTGCATGTTCTCCCCGTGCCTCGGGGGTTTCCTCCGGGTACTCCGGTTTCCTCCGCCGGTCCAAAGACATGCATGGTAGGTTGATTGGCATCTCTGGAAAATTGTCCATAGTGTGTGAGCGAATGAGAGTGTGTGTGTGCCCTGCGATGGGTTGGCACTCCGTCCAGGGTGTATCCTGCCTCGATGCCCGATGACGCCTGAGATAGGCACAGGCTCCCCGTGACCCGAGAAGTTCGGATAAGCGGTAGAAAATGAATGAATGAATAAATGGTCCATTAGACTATAAAAAAAACCTAGAGTGTTCAGATGCATCACCAAAGAAAGGGTCAGAAACTAAATGCAACGTCTACATAAGCATAAATGTAGGGAACATCTGAAATAAAGCTTGAGGAATGCTGTAAAATCTTGAGAAGGTAGAACTCTAGGTAGAACTATTCAGTCTCAGCGCCACTGTGACACACTGCTATTAATCATGCAGCAGATTTCTAAAATTTCTGTTACCCTTTTTAAGGAGCAGGTCTGCCAGACTTGTCTTGACGTGAAAAGGTCACGTTTCTGTGTGTAACTCGTGACACACCCAGGCAGAGAAGGCTGATTTGTAGCGGATGGCAATAGACACATTAATCAACACAAACGCAGTGACTGTCAAACATGGTTTGGCTTGTTCACATGATGAAGGACTGACAAGAGCTAAAATGAGGTTTTTCCCCTTGTGCTTGGCCTGCCTGCTTCGCCTTCTCCATCCTTCTCCCTCACACACACACACATAATAGACCACAAAGACACACTCACACACCAAATACTGAGTGATTGAATATTGAGGAACCACTGAAAAAGACTCAACATTTGAGATTCGGAAAAAAATGTTCCAGGCAGAGCTCAGAATCAACATGAAATATATAAAAATGCAAACAGGCGAGATGGAAAGCGCCGGAAAGACCACAGAGGAGGTGCCGGAGTAGTCAAGTCAAAGATGTCAGCTCACTGCCTTTGAGATCATAATGCAAAGGAAAGAGATATTGTAAAAGTGCGACTGAGTAAGTTAAAGCCCTTTAGAAACTCCGTACTTCTAAGAGCCTTTTGAAGCCCTTCGGAAACCAATAGGGAAGAGCGTAGTTCGATCACACCTGTCGGAGCACCTGGCGCCTTGTTTATGGAGCCCTTCACCGGATCAGGTCATAATAGGGGACGCTGCATCATTTGGCATCAATATCCGTTGCAGTGATAGATAACGATCCGTAAGAGTGTTGACATCCGGTGCCCTCGGATGAGTAATAACATAAAGGAATAATATTCCAAAGCCTATAAAATTCCAAAGAACATTAAGCTAGTAAAGTGTGAAGGAAGGGACGGGTGAGGCTGAATTATTCAGTGTGTGAAGGATGGAGCAGATGGGATAGGCGTCCTGCGGTCGGGTCAGGAGGGTGGCAGGTGGTAAAAGATTTGCCTGTGTTCGATAGCTGGAAGGCAGTAGAAGTCCCTGTTTCATGCAGAACCCCCAGAAGAAACAATCAATTATATGAGAACTGAATTCTCACTCAGTTCTAACATCTCAGACCTTTAGATGTTTTACTCTTCCCTGTTTTTTATCTCTGCAAGACTTTTCAGCTAGCCAGAAAAAAAAAACAGACTAAAAGAATTACAAGGCAAAAAATGACCACAAGCAGCGATTAAGGGTACCAAGCACTTTCAGTCTTCACACTGGTGCTTAGCCCTGAACAATTAATTATGAATTTTTCTCTTTAAAGGTTAATGTATAAACCAACCTGTCTCATTTTATATGGAACCGTCCTCTAGCATTTTCAGCTTCGACTTGAGTCTAGAAAATCAAATAAATGCCCCTGGTTAAGGTTGCAGTTGATTCAGAACCCTTGGCATGATGAACGTCCCGATCGGGATGCCAGTGCATCACAGGACATTATAACACACCATGAACACATAGCCAGTCCATTAGCATAGCCAAGTGCTTGGGATTTGTGTGGATCACACCCACTGGGATAACCTGCACAGAAACTCCAGGCAGACAGTAATCCAAGCTCGGGATCAAACCACAGACCACAAAACTGTTTGGCAGCAATGCCACCTAACAACACCAGAGCAACAAAACCTAGACATGTCATCAGGTCAAATGGATTTCTCTTCTTTTTTTCGAATTGTAATATGTTCCAGAGCTGATCATTCTTTGGAGCAAGTCTAGAAGAAACCAGAGAATCATGCAGACCCACCAAGCAGACATTGAAGATGTTTCCTTAACCACAGCCACCTGATAAACACCTAGAGACATTCATTCATTCATTCATTCATTCATTTTCTACCGCTTATCCTAACTTCTCGGGTCACAGGGAGCCTGTGCCTATCTCAGGCGTCATCGGGCATCAAGGCAGGATACACCCTGGACGGAGTGCTAACCCATCACAGGGCACACACACACACTCTCATTCACTCACACACTATGGACAATTTTCCAGAGATGCCAATCAACCTACCATGCATGTCTTTGGACCGGAGGAGGAAACCGGAGTACCCGGAGGAAACCCCCGAGGCACTGGGAGAACATGCAAACTCCACACACACAAGGTGGAGGCGGGAATCAAACCCCCAACCCTGGAGGTGTGAGGTGAACGTGCTAACCACCAAGCCGCCCCCCCCCCCCCCTTACCTGGAGAAAATCACACACAAATCCAGATTTGCACTATTGTCTCCTGGCTATGCAAGGCAGAATTCATACTGGTGACAATGGTGGATGATTACATCTTTCTATGGTTTTCCCATTACCTGAAGAAATCTGAGACTTTCTTATATGTAAACCATAAGCAAAATTGGCAAAGTGAGACATGCAGGCTCGGCTAAGAGGGATTCGACTGAATTGATTTCAGCCTCTATAATTGGACTTCAGCTGGTTGAAGCTCTGAGTAATCTTGCTGTAGGTACAGGAGGATTTGGATTACACTGACAGTCACACTCTGTTTCTCAACACTCAGTTGGAGAGGTAAATTAAGCTGAGCCATTTATGCACCGGTGGATTCCTGCAACATTCTCGGTTAATTACTTCCTGTTGAAGACGAGTGTAGCATAAAGCCATTGTTATCCAACAGTCCCCAGAAACTTGGAAAGAAAAATATCTCCCATATGTTCAGTACCATTACTATCAGTTTTTTATTGCAAAAGCCTGGAAGGTTATGTCAATCACTGAGAAGCATCTAGACCAGGGGTGACCAATCTTATCCCCAAAGGGTCAGAGTGGGGGCAGGTTTTCTGCCCGATCAAGCAGGAGCTACCTTTTTTGTGGTTCTACTTGTTTATTATGTTGATTTTGGACAAGAAAATGTGGCTTGTGATTATTTGGAATGAAACCCTACAATCATGTTTGACCTTTCTGGATAAGTTTGGACAACCCAGATCTAGACTATCAGACTCAAAATGTTGTTTAATGTTCAAGAAATTGATGATAATGAAGTGGAACATCCAGAATTTCTTAATTTATCTAACAATTTAGACCAGCGGTCCCCAACCTTTTTTTCGCCGTGGATCGGTCAATGTTTGATCATTTTACCACGGCCCGCTGCCGGTGGTGGTGGTGGGGTGCTTAGGCGGGTTTACAATTAAATTAAAATTAATCATTTTAATTTAATTGAATTTAAACATGCTTTTTTAACTCACTACAACGCAAAATCAATGAGAACCCTGAGCTTGTTTCTTTACAACGAGACGGTTCCATCTGGGGTAATAGGAGACAATGACACCAGAAGTGTGTCGCTTATGTCCAGTTTATTCCGTCGTTTTGTTTTGGTTGCCGTCACTGCAGAAAACCCCGCTTCACACAGACAGCATGTTGGAAATGGCGATAGGGATGTAAGTGCTGTGGTGACAATCTCAGGGTATTCCGCCATGACTTTAATCCAGAACACCGGCAGAGTTTCTAACTTTCTAACGACGTCTGTTTCGTGCTCATTTTTGCTAATTTGTGGGTTAAATTTGAGCAAACACAATATACACGTACACCAAGCACTGTTAAACATGACAAAGTACCGGTGAACAGAGAGAAGAGTGATACACACCTTCTCTCTCCACCAAAGCTACAACACCACTGCCGCTCGCAGCCGCTCAGCTCCAGATGTCACCTAAACCCGGCCCGATATCATGATATTTTGCGCATGTGCGGTATTGGTGCGGTTTTAGGTGACGTCTCTCACCTCCCAGTTAACCTCTCGTCCATGGAAAGTCACACAAACCTGAGACAAATACACCACAGTAAATAAAATGGAAATAATTTAATGTTCCTCTGGCAGCCCGGTACCATTTGGTCCACAGACCGGTACCGGTCCGAGGCCCGGGGGTTGGGGACCACTGATTTAAACCATTTAGTAAGTTTAATAGTATAGTAGCTCAGTGGTTACGGTCCACTAATGATCAGAAGGTTGTGAGTTCATATTCCAAATACACCACACAAGCTACTGCTGCAGGGCACTTGAGCAAGGCCCTTAACACTCAGGTGCATAAAAAAAGAGATAAATGTTAGTCAGTCTGGATGACAGTATCTGCCGAATGACGTAAATGTTGTTATACATTAGAAAAATAATATTTCCTTCGTACTCCCCGAGACCGCTTCCCAGGTTTAAATAGTGCTACTAAAAGTGTGTGCGTCTTCATGATACTATGGCTGCTTTAAAACATTATGACATTATGATTATTTATAACATATGGCTGCATTAGCAACATTAGCCACCCGCAAATAAGGTTGCAGTAGACTTTCAGGAAGATAAGATGTTTCAGTTCAGATAATTGCTTGTCTACATAGCAAATTATTATTTAATACGTTTTGTGGGAAATTGTAGTTCACATTGTAGTCGTAGTTTTTCACAGAGCATTGCTAGCATGCAATACAGTACGTTGAGATGGCCATCATCGCTCATTCTTGGGTCAATGTACCATTTAATGTTGATATCTGAGTATTTTTTCTTGAGTAGTATCTTAAGTAAGTACAGTATCAAACTCACCGTAATAACAGGATTTATTTCTTCCGGTGCTAAAAATACAGGAAACAAAATAAATGATTCCAGCTCATAAAGACTGTTAAATAATTAGCATGATATTCTCTGTCTGGTTTGTCAATAGCAATGTTTTTTGTCCATGTATTCTGCATGAAAGATCCACCGAATCGCCCGCCATTCTAATTAATTAGGCATCTGCCCCCCCCCCCCTTTAAAGATCCAATCTTATGTCCGCTAATAAATGAGCATTACCAAACTGCCCAATAAAAACAATCAAGTTATTCGTCTTAGCTAAGAGTCATTCTTTAGATCGGGAGACATCACTAATCCATTTCCTGCTCAGCCTTATTAGAGATGGCCAGAGGGAGGCGTATCGAAATAACTGGACTTCGTTATCATTGCCAGTTGGAAATAGAAAACTAAAATAAGATTTTGTACTTCACTTTAGAGATTCTTCCTGCTTCCTGCTATCTCTTAACAGATAAGGGATGTTTGAGTAATTTGCTTAAGCAGCACCAGGAGGCAGGTTATTACAGTAGGTACATCACAACTTAGACGAGTTGTGATTGGTCAGAAGGTTGGGAAGATTTGGCTCAAATCTGCCCAACCTTCTGACCAATCACAACGGAGAATTATGCAACGCCAAACTCCTAAGGTAAAGCAGAACGAGGAAAAGCAGTATGAGGAGTATGAGGAAAAAGCAGTATGAGGAATGAGAAAGCACTTTTTCTTTAGGTTTTGTTGTACTGTTTTTTCCACTGTATTAAAATTTAGCATGTTGTGATGAGTTGTGCATCCACCAAGTTTTATTTGTTTTATAACTTGGAATTTCATTCATTCATTCATTTTCAACTGCTTATCCGAACTTCTCGGGTCACGGGGAGCCTGTGCCTATCTCAGGCGTCATCGGGCATCGAGGACGGAGTGCCAACCCATCGCAGGGCACACACACACTCTCATTCTCTCACACACACACACACACACCAGACACTTTTCCAGAGATGCCAATCAACCTACCATGCATGTCTTTGGACTGGGGGAGGAAACCAGAGTACCCGGAGGAAACCCCGAGGCACGGGGAGAACATGCAAACTCCACGCACACAAGGCGGAGGTGGGAATCGAACCCCCATCTCTGGAGGTGTGAGGCGAACGTGCTAACCACTAAGCCACCGTGTCCAAGTTGGAATTTAAAGTAACAAATTAGACAATTAAAGTAACATTTAGCATTTCTTTTAAATGTTATTTAGTTCTCAGACACATTAAAAAGGAGCTCTGTTCTTTATCTTTATTCGTGTCTCTATCTGTCAGGAAACCGGGGTTAAAAACAAACTCAAATGCAGGATAATAATAAAAAAAACATAGTTTATTAAATAAAGCAAATAAAACCCAGACACAGACAGAACAAAGACAAAACAAAAGAAGGAACAAAAGACAAGGATTCCGCAATGCTAAAGCAACGCGGCACGGCTAA